>NC_045774.1:45053387-45361209 GCF_008692025.1 Phocoena sinus
AAGATGAAGCCAATGATCATTTACCAGTTTGAAAATCCTAGGGCCCTGAAGAATTATTCTAAACCAATTCTGCCTGGGGTCTGTAAAGCGAACAACAAAGGCTGGATGACAGCACATCTGTTTACAGCATGGTTTACTGACTATTTTAAGCTCACTGTTGAGAACTACTGCTCAGGAAAAAAGATTCCTTTCAAAATATTACTTCTCATTAACAATGCACTTGATTATGTAAGAGCTCCGCTGGAGGTGGACAATGAGATTCATGTTGTTTTCATGTCTGCTAACACAACATCCATTCTGCAACCCATGGATCAAGAAGTAATTTCTACTTTCAAGTCTTATTATTTAAGAAAAACATTTTGTAAGTCTATAGCCGCCATATATGGTGATTCCTGTGATGGATCTTGGCAAAGTCAACTGAAAATCTTCTGGAAAGGATTTACCATTCTAGATGCCATTTAGAACTTTCATAATTAATGGAAAAAGGTCAAAATATCAACATTAATATGAATTTGGAGAAGTTGCTTCTAACCCTCACAGATGACTCTGAAAGGTCCAAGACTTCAGTGGAGAAAATAACTGCAGATGCGGTGGATTAGAATCTTAAGTGGAGCCTGAAGATTTCACTAGACCACAGCAATCTCATTATAAAATTTTAACAGATGAGGAGTTGCTTCTTATGGATGAGCAGTGAAAGTGGTTTCTTGAGATGGAATCTACTCCTGGTAAAGATATTGTGAAGATTGTTGAAAATGACAACAAAGGAGTTAAAATATTACATAAACCTACTTGAAAAAGCAGCTGCAGGGTTTGAAAGGATTAACTCCAATTTTGAAAGAAGTTCTACTGTGGGTAAAATGCTATCAAACTGCAATGCATGCTACAGAGACATTGTTCACAAAAGGAAGAAAAGTTCAATGGAAGCAACAAATTCTATTGTTGTCATATTTTAAGAAATCTCTATGGATTCATCAACCTTTGGCAATGACCACCCTTAGCAGTTGCCATCAACATAGAGGCCAGACTCTCCACCAGGAAAAAGATTACGACTCCCTGAAGGCTCAGATGATGATTAGTGTTTTTTACCAATAAAGTATTTTTTAATTAAAGTATGCACATTTTTTAGACATAATGCTATCGCACAGTTAACTGACTACATTATAGCCTAAACATAACTTTTATATGCACTGGGAAACCAAAAAAAGCATGTGACTCATTTTATTGTGATATTTGCTTTATTGTGATGGTCTGGAATCAAATCCACATTATCTCCGATGTATGCTTGTATTCCATTAAAACAGTGTTCCTTCAAAACTAGAATAATTTGTCAAAGTAGATTTTTTTTGTAGTAATCATAGACATTATCATTGCTTCTTTCAATTTAACTAATAATTTATTCACAGGTATGAAATAGTGATGCATATATGTGGATGTCTAATGGACGTTCACACTGCGTTGAACACAGCTAACTCACAGGCATCAAAGTGACCATGACAGTAGACTACATATTACAATTTTCTTTTCCAAGGGAATATTAAAGAGGAATTTAAAATCTGAATGAACCCTGGCTACTACACAAACTACTAGGACATTGCATAATCTCCCTAACAACAATGCATATTAGAAACAAACCTCCTCATTTTCCCACACCCTCTGTCAGTAGCAGGCATATATTATTACTATATTCATCAACATCACTACTTTAGAGGGTAATGAGTTGTGATGGTTGAGAAAGGTTCTAAAGGAAGATGTATCTCCCTCTCCTCTCCTGAGAGAAATCAAATAGACTTCAACTGTTAACTCTTATAGACAAGGATAGTATCTACCTTGTTTGACCTTGTATCATCAAGGGTTATCACCATGACTTTGAGACATTCTAGTTAATAATTATTTTTGAAAGAATTAATGCATTATTTAGAACCAGCTAATACATCTTCAAAGCAAAGTGTCACCGCCTCTATGTTCAGTGGACTCACACAACGTATTAAAAATACAAAGAGATACATGGACTTGTCAATGTCAGCAGCAAATAGATGGATTGCAGGGTTCTTTACTTCCCTATTTCCAGTGGTGTTCTATGCAAGATGACACACCTCCCATCACCACCAAAATCATTATAAAATCTAAAGAAAAGCAGCATAAGTAAAATATCTTGTCAAGTGTCCTGGCAAATGTCATTCCAATTGGATATCTACCCAAGGGCCCTCCTATTATAAAAACGATTAGAACAACATTATTGTTTACTTTATTTTCACAGCAAGGCAGAGATTACTGCAAAGTGCTTCATCCCATGTGGAAGAATAGAACTCCATTTTGCTTGTGGGTGTGTGAAAATAGCTTAATTTTCCTTATCTGTGCTTTACTGGGATGAACAGAAAACATATCACGAATAATAAATGTAGTAAAATATACAACACAATTTGTCATATTCTGTTTCGTGTCTCAGTTCTTTAGCTCATCCTTTCCTTGAAATGATCTATAATATTCTCCCAAGCCAAACTTGATTGTATAATGAATGTCTATGTTTTAAAATTTAGGATGTGCATTTAAACCCCCTAGGAGGCCTTCTCTGACACCATGGTTCTACAATAATACTGCCTGCATGTCTCTCTATACTTGCTATAGAGAGGGCTATAAATATAACTGTCTCACTACGCAGGTTGAGTTCATTGGGGTTATAAGCAAAAAATTATTTAATTTTTTCAAATACTTGCCTCTAATTGTGCTTCACTGAATCCTTATTTCTCTGAATTGTGCACTCTATTGATGAAATCATGTTCCCATTCCCATTTCAGAAAATAATTTACTCGAAGATTCAAGTAACTCTCCTTCCCCCCACCACACACAGTGATTGAACATATCTCTACCCAGGAAATGAGATCTTATTCTCCCTTTCTTAAAGGGCTCCCTAAACTTTACAAGTGACTTCCTGGGGACCCTCTCCCTTACCTTCAATAAAGGGAATCAGTTGAGCCTCTGACCTTCACTGACAGGGAGATGAAAAGAGACAAGACGATGGCCTCTCTTTAGGGTGATATATTTACACAAATGAGAGCTCAGGTTCCCTTCCCATTCACGCACTTCTCCAAGGGCAGACCTCCAAAACAGGCATACTACTCTCTCTCCCATGTGTACCTGAAGACTCTCATGCCTAGAACGAGGACTTTTTTGATCTGAGTCTTGTATAATTCAAAGGAAAATTATCACCACTCTAATTCTCTGCACCATTAAAAAATAAAAAAGCAAACTAAAAACAAAAGCCTCAGGGACACGCAGATTTCAATCAGTAATTCATACCACTTTATTTACCTATTATAGAATTATGTTCTTTGTTGCCTTGGTACCTTCCCTAATGTGTAAGCCCAGTGACACTAGGGTCTGTGGCCTTTTCATCTTTCTATCTCTAGGCACCTTGCAATACTTTAGATGACAGTAAATTTTTCTTGACTAAATGACTAAGTGAAGTTAATTCTCTGTTGAATTAATACTCTCTTGAGATATGTTACAATATTAACAACATGGAGATGTCAGTGTCGACTATACAAGATATTACACTAAGTGATTTACAGTTACTTTCTTGAGACCTCAAACTATTCTGCAGAGAATTTACGATTATCAACAATTTATTATCAAATTGAGGCTTAGAAAAAAATGTCTCCCAAGATTTCCCTTTAGAGGCAGAGTCAGTATTCACATTTGGGCACATTTGATTCCTCACTTTATACCATATCTACTACAATATAAGGCCTTCAATGAAGGGCCTAGATAAAATTTGTTTTTAGAAAACTGTCCATAAGCATGATATGCACATATGTATATCTGCACACATGTGCACACATAAACATGTGATTATATTATACATGTATTATGCTCATGATATACATGTGAATATATAATATACATATGATAAACATACAGCAATATCATGTCTATATAATTGTGATTATATATATACAATAAATACATAAACTATATTTTATATTTCCTCTTTTTTCTTATATAAGGATGTTGAAGCAATGAATAAAATTATCTGAAAATGACTCTAGAAACTCACTCCAGGTTGCCTAGAAATTGAGCTACCAGGTACCCTCTCCTTCTTTCAGTGAAAGATGAGGCACTCAGACTCAATTTCGTAAGGGCTGGAAAGTTCTCCTAGCAGGGATAACCACAACGTCCTTTGGACGTGTACGTGTACAAGAGCAAAAGGCAACTGACATTCCCATTAGTCTCTTGTAAACAACTGACAACAAACATCAGCGCTTGCAGCTTGTTTATTCTTCCAATGTCAAGGCTGATTTTTTAATGCTTTTCTGCATAAGGCAGGAAACACATGGAAAGTATGGTCTCTTTACCAATATGGAAGCCATGCCTTAACAGATGCCCTGGTATGTGTTACTATGGGATGATGGGAAGCTGGGGACGTGTGCATCTCTATCCTGCTTACCCTGATATTGAGGCAATCTCCTTTTCAAGATAGCACCTATAGCTGAACTCATTATATGATGCTGTGGATGTTATTATGAACCCTGGTGTGTGATCTTGTAAAACATAGAGAAATGATTTCAGTGGGAAAAGTGTTTCAAACAATAGATAAACAATTGCAAAGGCAGATTTAATAAAGATTTTAGTATGACAGACCCAACAAAATGGTCTTTTTTTCCTTTCCTTTTTTAAAACTCATCTTGCCTTTCAGAGAAATATAGGCTGAAATCCTGGCTTACCCTCCTATAGGTTTTTCCATCATCCTTGAAAGACTGAAATCATAAGGAGGAGGAGAAAGAGGGGGAGGGGAGCAGAAGAGGAGAAAAATAACTGAAACAGCTACTGGAGTTCCAATAAACATGGTTCACTACCTTGTCAGTGAGAATTCAATGTCCATTAATGTCACCATTCCAAAAGAAAAATTACCCCCACTTTATCTATCAAATCAATAGCTACACAGAAGAGGGAAAGTATCATAGATTGTAATCAGCAAGCAGCTCGATAAATTGTCTGAGGTCCCAAAGCCACATTAATCAGATCCTTGTTTTAACAGATATTAATGCAACATTTTCACAAATTGTACTGAATATTCACATCTGTTATTTCAGGGATATTTTTGGAACCTCCTCAATCATGCAATTATTGTTTATTACTCTATGGAGGTGAGGGGCAGTAGTGGGGAGACAATATTTACATATTTTCTGAGTACTATTTAAAGTTTATGTAAAATTTCATAGTGCATCAATTTAATAAATATATTAATGCTGAGGGAAAAATGATTTATATTATCTTCATAAAAATGATGCAGCATGGTTGTGTTATATTGGATAAATCACTTTCTTCCTTACTGATTCTAGTTCTGCTATTGACCATCAAGTATATGCGCCCTGTATCTCAGTCATTGAATGCCTTTAAAATATTTAAAAGAAAAATCTTCTTTTATTCACTTAAATTTTCATTTATAATCTATCATTATTTTCCCAGTATACACTGATGGGGGCTTCATTTGTTTTGAAGCAGCTATCATTAACTGAACCACCTGGCCATCCTACTTGATGAGGTAGAGTACTTTGAAGCACTCCCTCCCAAATACCTTCAAGTACAAAGACTGTATTTCCCTAAAGTGAAATGTTTCTGTTCACATAATGCCTTTCCTGAGTGCATTTTGCTCTCAGCTAGACACTTTTTTTTTGCTAGGGGCCAGTTAAATTCCTGCTGAGTGTGGGTATAGATACATAAAGAGCAAGCAGAGAAGGCTTTGCCTCCTGGAAATACTTTATTAACACTAAACAAGGAAGTGAGATACAAACACAAAAATGCTGAATGGGATGTCACAAGATACTAGGGTTTTGCAAGAAGGAAGTGAATTTGCAGACAAGGGTAAAATATGACTTATTTTAGAGCTAAGTTGGTCATTTTATTAAACAGTTTCTCTGGTGTCCAAGAATGAAAAACAAAAACAAAAACAAAAAAACCTCTCCAAAGATTCTGTGAGCTGGACTTCTTTTGGTTCTTCTGAGTCACCCCAGAATCCTGATGGCCCGACCACTGACAAAGAAGCAGCAAGTGGCAATAACTGATGGTGGGCATCAGGCGCTGGCCAGGTGAAAAGGTAAGACAGACGTTGTCCTCTACCTCATGCAGTTTAGTGTGTTACAGGGAGATCAACTGACATGAAAAGAAAATAATAATAAATCATAAGTGATTCAAATCTCACCTATCCCAGTTTCTAAAGAAGGAGGTGCTTTTTGTTGGCTGGGTCTAGTGATTGGGAAAGTGGCAATTCATATCAGATTTGGTTGTTATATTTTATTTTTCTGTTGTTGTTTGTGATGTTACATATACAGAGACTAACCTCTAGATTGGAACGTTATGGTCCAACAAGGTCCAGTAACATTTGATTACATAAAACATTGTGAGGAAGTATGGAAAGGGAAATAGAAATGCAATAAAAGCACAAAGTAGTGGCCCATTCTCTATTCCATGGAACTAGAGAAGATGCCTTGAGAAAATAAAGCTTAAACTAATTCCTCTTGTGTAAATAAGAATTAGCCAGGGAAAATTAGGTAGCAGGGATGTTTCACTCAGATGTGTGAAGGTCCAGAAGTGAGAGGTCAGAAGAATGAAGGCTTTAGATGTGTGTGGTTTAATTTCCAATATTTAAATATTTTCTAGACACATTTCTGCTGTTAACTTCTAGTTTGATTCCTTATGGTCTGAAACCATGTTTTGTATAATTTTAATCCTTTCAAATTTGTTAAGGCTTGCCTTATACCTTATGATATGATCTACCTTGGTGAATAGTCCATATACACTTGAACTGAATGTACATTCTGCTATTGTTGAGTATAGTGCTACTGATCAATTGGATAAATTAGGTTGATGACACTATTCAGTTCTTCTATAATCTTGTTTAGTTTTTGTATTGAACTATTGATTATGGAGAAAAAATGTTGAAGACAACCATGTGTAATTGTAGATACAGTTTTTGCTTTATGTCTTTTGAACTTCTATAGAAGTAATTCTATAGAATTACTTTGTCTTCTTGGTGAATTTATGCCTTCGTCATTATGAAATCTATCTGTGTAACCCTGATGAGTTTTCTTGTTTTGAAATTTACTTTTTCTGCAACTAACATAGCTACCACAGTCTTCTTTTGATTAATGTTTGCATGTTTTTCCCCATGTGTTTATCTCTAATTTACATGTAGCACTATAGTTTAATTTTTTAGGGAAGTATGTCATTCATCGTGTTATTTTGTATCATCTGACAATTTTTGTCTTTTAAATAGAGTTCATTTGTTTTTAATGTAGTTATTTATATGGTTAGATTTTGGCTCACTATTTTAATGTTTGATTTTTGTTGTTCTCTCTCATTTTTTGTTCTTCTTTTCCCAACTTCCTATCTTCTTTTGGATTATTTCAAAGTTTTGTAGAATTTAATTAACTTATATTTGTGTTTTCTTTTTCTATTGTTTTTAATATTTTATTTGATAAATACAATATACATACCTAATTTTTTTCATACCTAATTTTTATAGCCTCTTCAGAGTTAATATTTTACTTCAATTAAAATCTAGAAATCTAAAACTGTACAGTGCCTTTATGTCATATATAAAAGACTTAAAAGGAGAAAAATAATTTATTCTAATTATCTGGAAATATACCACTTCTTCAGCTCTTCCTTCCTTCCTAACATTTCAAGTTTTCTTCTGTTAAGCCTCCCTTTAGTTTGAAGAACTTTCTGTAGATTTTCTTTTAGATCAGTTCTGTTGGCAACATAAAAATTCTCAAACTTTTCCTTCAGCTGAAAATATCTATTTTGCTTTTTTTCCCGAAAGATATTTTCATTGTATACGAGACTCTGCATTAATATTTCTTTTGTTTCAGTTCTTTAAGAATAGTGTTCCTCTATCTTCTGTTCTCCTCCATTTTAATTTTTTCTGGTAAGAAATCTGAATACATTCAAATTACAGTTTCCCCTTTGTGTAATGTGTCATTTCTTTCCTGCCTTGTTTCAGGATTTATCCTTGTATTTGTTTTCTGGTAGTTTTATTTTGATGATTCTGAGCATGATTTTCTTTAAGTTTATCCTTTCAAGGATTGGCTGAGCTTTTTCATCTATACATGTATATCTTTTACCAAATTGAGTTTTTAGCCATTATTTCTCCAAACGTTTTTCCTTGTCTATCTCTTTCTATTTTCCTCCATGACTCAAATGTTAGAACTTTTGATATTGTTCCATAGATCCCTGAGTCTCTGTTCATTTACTTTCAGTCTTTTAATTTGTGTGTTTCTACTCTTTGGAGTGGCAGATTTCTATCAGCCTATCTTCAAATTTGTTGCTTGTTTACTCTGCTATCTTCTCTCCATTATCAAAACCATTCTGTGAATTTTTATTTTAGATGTTATGACTTTCAGTTCTTTGATTCTCATTTGATTTCTTTTTATAGACTTTTCTTGTCTCTCTTGCTGAAAACATATATATTTCCATACATTTCTAGAGCCTTCATCTTTAACTTATTAAGCGTGATTATAATAACCACTTTGACAGTCTGATATTTTTTGCTTTTGGCATTTGTTTATATTCTTTTCTCTTCAAATTGACATTTTCCTTCTTATTTTGTATTGTGTCCTGGATGTTTTTATACCATGTCGTGGGATTTGAGTCCTGTTAAAATCATATGGAGAATGTTGATGTGTGTGTGTTTGTGTGTGTGTGTGTGTTTGTATGTGTGTGTGTTTGCTGTCAATGAACCCAGTTAGATTTAGAATACAAGGTTGATCTCATCTTCTGTGTTCAGTGGTTCCAATTTCAAGTTCAGTTTTCAAATCCACTGCTATACTTTTTAGATCTGTACTATGCATGTACCACTCTGAGGTTAATTCAGGACTTGGCGCGGTTTATATAACAGTCCAGGTTTCAAAGCCTGTGCTGTTGTTTCTTTGGTTCTGTTCTACATATGTGCAGCTCAAGACTTAGCGCACCTGGAGCCCAAGACTTGTGTTGTGCTACACACAGGATGAGTGGATAAACTTCTTTAGCTCTCCTTCTTTGTGATCTCCCCTATACTGTCTAGCTCCTGTAGGTCCTTTTTCCTATGTCATCTAGCCAGAAAAATTGGTTACTTCAGGGTGTAAGCCCCTGTACTCTTGTTCAGCTGTGGGCAGCTGGGGCTGTCCTTGAGGCCACAGAGAAAGAAAAAAGAGCTAAAGAAACGTTAGTTCTCTGAAACACATTATTTGGTCCTCAGGGAACCCTTTTCTTGATTCCTGTGGCTAGAGGATTTGATTTTCTATCTGGATTTTAGGTACCCACACTATTGTTTTTCTTGGGGTAGTGCAGTTAGCAAAGGGACTAACCTCTTGTCAAAGCTGAAAATTAGAGGAGGAAAAAATAACCAAGTAACTCACCCCTGATTTTGTCTTTCAAGTTTTGACTTTCCTTGCCAACCCTCCTGTATTTCCTTATTTTTCATGCCCTCAAGTTTATATTCTGTCCAGGGTTTACAGTTGTAATTCATGAAGGAGATAGGCTGTAGTAGGCTTACTCCATATGACTGGCACTGGAAGTAAACAAAATGATTATGAAGGACCTGTGGAAGATCCACATCATTGTCTCTGGTTAGAGCTATATATCTGGATCATAAGGGCCCTCACTGGGTTCAATTCGAGATTCATATATAAGTAGATAGTAGTTAAATCCATAGAAGTAACTGAGAATACCCAATTGGTGAGTGTAAAGTGAAGAAAGAGCAGAATCTTGGCACAAGCAACATTTAAGTGACATTTGAAGAAAGAGCTGTACACAAGACAGACTGAAGGGGATGAGAAATGTATGTGCATTACAAGAAAATTACAGAGTATGGATTCTTAAAACCTATAATGTTGAATGCCCCAGGAGCTTTGAAAAATGTGACTTTGACAAGAAACAAGTTGTTAAAAATTTGAAATTCTACTCAGAGATCAAGAAGGATTAACATCTGAGAAGCATCCATTTGATTTAAGGCAAAGATGTCATTGGCAACCATGGCAAGAACAGTTTACATAAAGTCATTAGGGCCAAATGATAGTGATTGGTGAATGGAAGATGAAGTAGATACTTCAAGTCTAGACAATGCGAAATGGAATGTGGCTGTGAAAGGGAGAAAATAGGGCAATGTCTAGAGGAAGAAGTTTTAGATAGACTTGAGAGATTTCTTTTCAAGTTTTATTTTAGTAGATTTTTTGTGTTCCTAAACTGGAAGTGGCCTTAGTACTTTAAAATGCTAATAAGGAACCAGTAAAAAAGAAAAGGCTAAAAACAGAGAAAGGAATGAAATCTCTGAGATGGCAGTAAAAAAGAGATGCTAAGCACAGGTGGAGCCACTCGTTAAGAATGAAGAAAATAAAACTTCAGAATAATGAAACCTCTTCAGAAAACTCTAATGAATTACTGGCATATAAATGCTTATTCCTGAGTCTGCTTCTGAGGAACCCAAGCTAAACAACTCTATAAGTATTTATCTAACCCTGATTTCAAATTCTTTACAATATTTCAAACTCATCCATCCAAATGCCTATCTTATATCACTACTTTTTAAAATAATATCTCAAGCCAAATATGTTCAAAGCAGAACTCTTGATTTTTTTTAATGCTGTTCTTTTTTGTCTTCCTCCTTTTAGTAAGCTCCATCCCCCTTTTCAAGACAAATAATCATCTTTCATTTCTCCCTTCCCCTTAACCCACATCCAAAACATCAGTAAGTAGGCTTGACGTTGAAAGTTCCAGAATTTGTTAAAACTCTGTCCACGTACCTCCATCTGTACCGCTACCTCTCTTGCTAAGCCCCTATTAATCTTCTACCTCTATTAGCACAGTCATCACCTGATTTCTCCAACTGGTGCACCCCTACAATTTAATTAATCGAATAATAGCCAGAGAGACCTTTGTAAATGCACCTGAAGTCATGTCCCTTGCTATTTAGGAAGCTGGTGGTTTCTTGTTGAACTTAGAAATTTCTGCTTATTACCATGTCTATGTGCAGAAAGATAGAAGTAAATATTTAACAGCTAGTGTGGAATGACCATTCACCAATCAGATGATACACTGGTCACAATGTGTAATGCTGAAGTAGTTCCTAATGATGGAGTATCAGCCTTTCCTGCAAGATGCTACAAGCCCACTCTCTCCCTCACTCATTCTTCCCCATCATGCTGTCCTTCCAAATATTTCCTTTGTCTAGAATCTTCCCATGGCTGGCTCTCCCCTATTGTTCATGTATTGTCTCAAATATTACATTCTCTGTGAGGCGTTCTCTTAACAATTAATGTCAAGTCCTTATCTTGCCTGGCTTAGTCAATCTCTCACTTGTTTGTTCCATTTTCTCCATGGAACTGAAAACTACATGAAATTATTTTATACACTTACTTACTTCTTTTGTTCCTCTAACTAGAATTTAAGTTTATCAAGAACATGGATCTTGACTTGTATTCTCACCACTGTATCCCCATGACCAAGGACAGTGTCTGGCATATGGCAGACTTTTAATGCTCACTCATTAAATGACTGAATAGCTGCATAGAAAAAAGTAGTTATAAAAACTATAAAATAAAATAAATTATCAACTTTATTATCTATAACTTCTATTTCTAGCCTACTCATGAGTGTCAGAACAATACATCCGAATCTCTATTGAAATGCTCAATATGAATTCATCCCTTTACTTTGAAGTATTCCTCTTTTATTTTTTGTCATGTTACATGAGGTACACTCATCCTATGAAAATTTGCAAAACAGTTTAAAAGGTGGGCTTTGAATTAGAATTGAATAGGTCCAAAATTCATTTCTGCCACTATTATGTAAGGGAAAGTTACTTAACCTCTCTGTAAGTCAATATTCTCCTCTATACTACGATGATAATGAAAATACTTATTTTATAAATTTGTTGGGAGTATTATATAATTAATTAATTCATGTAATTCCTTGAGATTATGCCTGGCAGAGAGTAAGCACTTTTTCAGTCATAGGTAGTAATAGTTGCAAAGCAAGAAATATGGAAATAGTCTTAGACTTCTCCAGCAATCTTACTTTCCCTATCTGGTTGGAACACAGAATCAGCAAATTTTGCCATCCTACATTTCCCCAATTTAACTTCTCTAATAAACTCTAATTACTACTCATTTCTGCACCATATTTTGACTACTTACTGCAGGAATAGCTTTACTATTCCCCCTTTGCTCCACCTCTATCTTCCTGTCAATTCTTTCTATCATAATGATCTTCCTAAATTAAAAACTGATATATGATTTTCCTACCTATAATCTCTCAATACCTTTGTATTGGCTTCAGGATAAAACCTAAACCTAGCAAGATAGGGAAAGCCTTTCATTTTTCATCACTCCCTCCTGGAAATCTATTCTTTGGCCACACTGAAGGTTCACAATTCTATGTGCCAGCTTCTCTCCCACCTCTGAGCTTTCGCTTATACTGCTCATTGTGTGAAGGGCAGCCTTCTTTTGACATTCTCTTTCTCCTTCTCCTTCCAACATCTTCTTTACTTAGCAAATGCCTAATCAGTCTTTAAAGTTCTCATCATCTCTTTATTTGACTGACTTAATGAACGAAGATCTATTAAGGGCCTATCACATGCCCGGGTACCTGTGGTTATTGTTGCCTGAATATTGTCAATACCCTCTGAGCCAGATTTCTTGTATGCCTTCTTTTGTTTATTCCAGACAAAGCTACATTTGACTTAAGATTTAAGATCTCAGTCTTTCTGTGGCTAGGAAAACTGCATTTTCACAAGTGCAGTTTTTTCAAACAATTTTTTCAAATAATTTTTATTTAATTGAACTTCCTTAGAGTTCCTCCTCCCAACACTTGGAACTATCATCAAAAGGGCTTCTTCGCTAACTTCCACCAAGGTGACTTACTCTTTGTAACTACCTCAGGACAAACTAACACACTGAATGGAAATAGTTATAAAACTGCCTCTTACTATGTTAAAAGCATTTTATGAACCAGAGAAAAAAAAGTCTGCTACCTCTTCTTCCAAGAACTGACCTTCTAGGATATAACACAGATAAAAGAAAAGGAGAAATGAACAAATATATACTGAAACCAAGATGTTTAGTTAGAAGGAAATTGAAAACAAGGAAAGACGCATAAAAAGTTCTGGGAACAAGGCAGATGGGGGTCTAATTTTTCATGCACTACAACTGACTCCAAAAACACCAGTACCCTTAACATATGTGACCATATAATTCAGAGAAGATTCTTCCTTTATTCAGCAGCCTTGAAATAGATCACTGATGCTTTTGCACTGCAATCAGACTGTACTCATTAATCTGAACTCTTCTATATTGTAAAATGTGAAAATATTGAGAAAAAAAAACTGAAAAGGAATAAGATCATTCCACCTCTCCAATCTGTAGCAAACATGAGATCTGGGAAATCTCTATTCAATTCTAGGATAAAAACAAAACCAAATGGATAACAACACAGGAGCCTTGAAAGATATTGAAGCATTAAAAATAAATAAATAAAAAGTATTTGATGAAAAGAGGAACACATTCCTAAAAATAATTTCAAGGATATAAACAGAATAAATGTACTTAAACTGTTTCTCTGAAAAATGTTCACAGCTGATTAACATAAATAGCTCATACAACATTAAGTGCTAGAAGACAATGGAGTGCCATTTATTGAGAGGAAAATATCATTCGATATGTATAAAAGTGACAGAAGGACATGATTCAGAACATATAAAACTCCTGTGTGTATTTTTTGAGAGTGGATTCAAAGATGAAACAAAATTTTAAACTAGTCAAAGTCAGGCACTCAAAAATGGAAGCATATTATTCTATTGTATAGGTATAGAATAGGTAACTAATCTCATATTGCTGGGACTAAGAAAATTAAATTAAATTTGCCCTTGTTGAGAATTATCTGTTGTTTTACTAGTCAAAGCCTGGATTCTGACACTAGACTATCTGGGTTCAAATTGGACATGAACCATTACTAGCTTTATGACTCATTTTTTAATCTGACAAACAGGGATATTAATAGTACCTACCTCCTTGGGTTGCTGTGAAATTATGCATGTAAAATTATATGTCAGGCACTTTAGTAAGTCCTTGATAAATGACAGACATTATTATTGTTACACTTTGAGATGTTCTAATTTTTTCATTATTATAAGTAATGTTTGATTCATTTGGTATGTTTCTTTGTATGGAAGCCATAATTTCCAATGGATGAATTACTAGAAGTAGAATTCCTGGGTCAAAATATGTGAATATTTCAAAGGCTTTTAATACTGTCTCTAACCAGCCAGAGTATATGAGTATACACGTAAGAATAAATTTTCCCATCTTCCTTTTGAAGATGATTCCTTTAATTTAAAAGCACAAAATTTTAATTAATAGGCAACACTGATATACTATTACTTAAACATGGAATTTGTAATGATGAAGCTAGCATTTTTGTACAATTTGAAGTAATTTTGTGTGTGTGTGAATTGCCTATTTCTTCAGGATATGCATATTTCTACTGGGACATTGATGTTTTGCTTGTTGATAAATAATCTAAAAGTCATTGTTTAAAAAAAGAGAACCATATTATTAAAGTTATAATTATATAGTAGTAGATTGAGTATATATAACAGTAGATTAAATTAACAAAGACTGAAAAATATGAGATACATTTTTTATCCTTCATGGTGGAAAATCATGAATATTATATTGTCTTATTTATAATAATGAGAAATAAATTATAGCCTACCAAGTCAGAAAACAAAATAATAAGCAAGGGAATTTAAACTAACAAACAAAAGAGAACTAGAAAATTTGCTTAAAACGTGAGGACAGAAATTTTAACATACCAGATTTGACAGTGAATTTAAATAAATTAACGTTTTATTAAATGGCTAAGTTTCTCAGAATGGGTTTTAGAAATGATTCAAGTATGTAATGGGGGAAGAAGGAAAAATTAACATCAAATGTTACAGAAAATTTTAAGTATTCTTGAATTTTACAGGAAAATTGAGAAATTTTTATTTTAAAAAGGAAAAATTAGAGAATAATTTTCCTCTAAGCCATTTTTAAATGTATAAGTCTAGCCCACTTTCTTTTAAATTTGATACTGGAATAAAAATAATCAATTAGATCAAATAGTCCCTATGTATAAACATATCTGTATAAATGTACCTGGCTAAAGAAATCTAAAAATTGAGTAATTAATTATTCAATAAATTGAGTATTGGGGGAAAAACCAAGGTAGCTGGTTTTCAACTCATACAGCAACCAAAACAAATACAGGATCATTTAAACCCTAAAAGCAAAACGTAATCACACAAAGTAGAAGAAAACAGAGGTAAATTTTTACTGATATTAACAGCGCAAAAAAGTTCTTCTAAGCTTACAAGGAATGATAGAAATTATACATAGTTATGTCATTAAACTTGGCACTTTAAAAATAAGATCATTTAGATGAAGAAGAATACCATAAATAAGGTATAAGGCAATTTAAAAACTATGAACATTAAGCCATAAATATGACAAACAGTGGATTAGTGTCATATATAAAGGGATCTTAAAATACATGGGAAAGCACTAATAAACCAATAAAAAGTCCATGAACTGACAATTCCCAGAATATTCATCCTCCTTAGTGATAAGAGAGATTAAAATTAAAACAGCAATGGCATTGTTTCAATATTAAGTTTGTTAAAATGTTTAAAACTTATAACTATCAATATGGCTGAAGAGAAGGTGAAAATAGTCACTCTCATGCCCTCCTAGTGAGAGTGTTTATCATGTGAACTTCCAGCTACTGGGAAATATATATTAAGAGCTTTAATAATGTCCTCAGTTGACCTGGTTATTTTCTTCCTGCAATTTTTCCTAATGGAAAAAATTCAGACATTGATGTGTATATGTGACCTTTATATATAATATTTAACAGATTATTATTTATAAAAGTAAATATTAGAAACAATCTCAATAGATTCTTGGTAAATAAGTTATGGAACATAATTATAAGGGAAAACCATGGAATAGTATTCAATGACATGATAAAATGTTGATTATGTAATGTTTAGTGAAAAAAATGGAACAGTCACTGAAAACAGTACATATAAATATATACCTGGAAGGCAAAATGGAAGAGATTATGCCAATATATGGATAATCACTTGTGTCACATGGCTAAATGTCAGAATTATTTAGGAAATTAAAAAGAAAATACACCTCAGTCTCATCCACAGATATTCCACTATGTCTGGGAGTGGAATTGGGCACCTTCTTGCTTAAAAGTCATGATTACTATTTACTTGACTGTACTGCATTACTTAAAGCTGAGAATGATTGAGAATGGACTAAAAGAAGGATTTTCACTTACAGACATATACTTCAAAAATATGTTCAGTTAAATCCTTATCGTACATTTGGAATTTTGTTAGAAACTATTCTGTTGAGCTTCAAAGATTCAGTCCTGGTTTTTGCATTAGTCAAGGATCTCCAGAGAAACAGAACCAATAGAATGTGTATATAGAAAGAAAAAGAAGATTTATTTTAAGGAATTGGTTCAGGCTATTGTAAGGACTGCAAGTCCAAAACCCGCAGATTCTGAAGGTCATCTGGAGACATAATTCCTTCTTCCTCAGGGCACCTCTGTCTTTCTTATTAAGGTCTTCAAAGGGTTGAATGGGGCCCACCCACATTGTGGATGGTAATCTGCTTTACTCAAAATCTACTGATTTAATGTTAATCATGGGACTTCCCAGGCGGTCCAGTGGTAAAGAAGCCACCTTACAATGCAGGGGACACAGGTTCGGTCCCTGGTCAGGGAACTTAGATCCCACATGCCACGGGGTAACTAAACCCACGCACCACAACTACTGAGCTCACGCTCCTCAACTAGAGCCCGCGTGCCACAAACTACAGAGCCCACGTGCCCTGGAGCCTGTGCGCCACAACTAGAGAAAAGAAAAGAACCCCCACGCCACAACTAGAGAGAAGCCTGCTCACCACAATGAAAGATCCCTCATGCCTCAACAAAGATCCCACGTGCTGCAGCTAAGACCCAATGCAGCCAAAAATTAACAAATAAATCAATGAAAAATAAATCTTAAAAATAAATAAATAAATGTTAATCGCATCTAAAAAATAACATCACAGTAACATCTAGACTGGTGTTTGTCCAAACTCTGGATACGCTTGCCTAGCCAAGTTGACATAATAAAATTCCCCAGACAGTCTTCTAGTCAAAATGATAAAAGTCATTAAAATAAAATATTTTAATTTCCCCAAATGACATGCTCTAATGATATCAAATAAAAGCTTTCAGGCCTTTTCAATTAAACTACATTTCTAAGCAACTTATAAATGTCTACTCACATTTCAGATGAAGCTGCTAGGAGATACTCTGTATAAAACTTTCTCAGATTATTAACTGGTATTCTGCAATTTTGTGTATATCAATGTCTCAAACTCCTCTAAACTGTAGTCAGCCTTTTCTCCAAGTGGGTAGGAAGAAAATAGTTCAGGAGAGAGGAGCTTAGTAATACATAACTTACAATGTGTTTTATTTATGTTTAATTTCAGGAGTCATTCTAAGAATGTAAAAGTGAGATTTCCTGTGTAAATCCAGGTAGATGAGGCACAGTCATTAGTTCTTCCCACCCCTGTGCTTTCCATCTCATCTGCCTGGTACATGCTCCAATACATGTCACACTCTTTATTATTTTTCATCATTTCCTGTGGGATGTTTCCTCAGGGTCTCAAGTGAGACCCACCACCATACTGCATGCTCTGTTTATTGCAGAACTAAATGAAGCATGCAGGGCTGCATCTGAAAACAATTAAAAGTAATTGAAATGAGCTGTGGACTCTACTAGTCTCATTAAGTTTAATATTTCATCCTCCACACATTGGGGGATTTAGATCCGAACCTCCAATCCCTCAGGCCTCTGGCTGGCAAAAGGGATCCATTTCCCAGGGCAGATAAAGGGCCATCATCAGTTAGGATGCTGGGGCTGTGATCTACGACCAGGCAGGGAAAAGTTCTGATTGCTGCCAAGAGGCTTCTGCAGAGGAGACGATGTCTCTCTCCACTAGCTGCCTTTGAGCAGCTGCTTTATGAATTAATAAACATCACCATGAATATGCACACATCCCTTATTAAGAATTCACAAGCACATTAAGCAAGCAGCACATGCAACTCTATATTAAAGTTAGCTTTTGTATTGCCTTTCTCCTTCTTCTCCTTCTTCTCCTTATCCTCCTTCTCCTCCTTATCCTCCTTATCCTCCTTCTTCTTTCTTCTTCTTCTCCCTCTCCCTCTCCCTCCCCCTCTCCCTCTCCTCCTTTTCCTTCTCCTTCTTCTTCTTCTTCAGACAGAGACAGAAATAGGGACAGACAGAGAGGAAACTAAATATTTAAATTTTTCTTTATATGAAAGTCAAGATAATAGAAAAAGTTTGATAAAGTTCCTGAGATGAGACCATACTTCTGAAGGTCACATTATGGTAACATGGACTCAAATAACTTAAATATCTCAAATGTTATGTTGGAATCAAGTTGATGGTTTACTTATGTCAAAATAATATGCATACTCTTATGCAGAATATAAAAATGGCTATCCTAGATGACAATGTTTCTGAGTGGATAAAGCCATTCCCTTTTTTTGTACCCAGAAAGGCCAGGGAAATTTAGCTGTGAGGTAATTATTCTTAGTGAGATATTTAACATGATTCAGTGACAGGTATGAGGAAATGAGATTAGCTCTTACCATGAAGAATGACTTAGATGTGAGCTTGGAATAATGTATGTATAAGAAAGATAAAAGTAAGTATTTTATTAAACTGATAGTACTTGTGACGATTATTCTATAGGCAGCACTGCGGATTTGCATGTTGGACAAAAAAGAGCACTGGGAAGCTTCAAAGCACAATTGACCTTTTAATTTTCTCTATTTCAGGAAGATCTGATTACCCTTAGGCTCATCTTACAATGTTCTTCCCCTGTCAACTGTAGAACAATAAATTACAATTTATTCCGGATGATCATGTTGATGAGGCTTGGAGAGTTAGAATCACGTTAATTTCTTCTTAACTTTGTATGAGTAAATAAGCCACAAGAGAAACTCCATTTCAAATAAATGACCCTTTTCACATAGTATCGTAAATTCATGCTTATTCTCATCAGTGCTCTATCTGGCAAAGCACATCCCTTTCTCCCTCATCTAATTTTTTCCTCCTTGAAAAACATGTCCTTTATGATAATAACAGCCAGCATTTATTGAACTCTTGCTGTGTGCCAAGGGCTATTCTCAGTGCTTTACTTGTACTTTCTCATAGTAGACAGCAGACCTATGAGGTAGAATACGGTTAACTCCATTGTTGCACATAAGTGCAGAAGAGGGCAAAAAGTAACTTGCTTATGTAATATTTGAGGCAGAGCTAGGACTCAGATGCTGATATTCTGGCTCTTCCATTCATGTGCTTGACCATCATACCTACTGCCCTTATGGATCTTGTCTATCCTCCACTGGCCTGATTTAGACACAAAGTCCAGAAGAGAAGAGAGAACAGGGCACTCTGAGGAACCAGAAGAAGTTCAACAAATCTGGAATGGGGGAAGCATAGACTAACAGGGAGTTAGTGGTTAGTAGTATGAAATGAAGCTGAAGACTAAATCAGGGCCTGGAATGTCGGTGTTCTCACAATCTATGTAACAGAGTAGGAGGCTTGTGGAGAGTTTTAATCATGATAGTTGAATGATCAAGCTTGACTTTTCAAGAAAATACTGATTGAAAATCAAACTTTGTATTGAGGCTATTGCCATGGTCCACTCAGAGGTGCAGCTCTATTTTTTGCCCGAGTATGCTGGGAGAGTGTCTTATATATATTTAAACAATGTGTAGATAGATGGAGTCATAAGAAATTGTCAGTGACAACATATATATGAATTATAGTAGGGCCCTAAGTAAATTTTAATTTCTTCACCTCTTTCATAGAACTAAATGGATACATTTCCCTAAATCCTTCTCATACTAAATGCGTTATGTAGATACTCAAGTAAGAAAGTATACAATACCAGGAAAAGATTATTTTCTATTGAGGAGTGGATTTGAAATTTTATTAGCAAATTTAACAGTTCTCAGTGTAACTTTTTCTAGTTGTGCCATTCTTTTCCCTTCTAGGCCTATGGCCAACACTAATTTCCGTGACTACATGCAATTACAACCCCCTATTGAGGGGAAAGTGAAAATGATTTTGAGATGATTATGGCTCTATCATTATGCTTCTTGCATCATAAATCTCAGATTTAAAGTGTTAATACAGTTTAAAGGAAAGATAGTAATAAAGACTAGACTAAAATAATATAAGACACAAAATTTTCTATGTCCCTAGAATTCTTTTACTCTTTATTGTTCGTCTTCCAATTGTTCAGGAATACAAAAATCTCACCCATAGGTTACAGTCCCTTTTTGAAATTCTGGTATGAGGAAGTGACTCCTGTTGTCATCAGCAAGAAAATGGGAGCAAGAATTGAAATAAAACATGCAGTAAAGAAACAGGACTAAAAGTTATTTTTATGAAATGGCTTTAGTTGGGGTTAAAAACGTTTTTAAAGCCTGAATATTATATCTAGAAGCAGGGAGCAAAAAATAACTGTGAAGAAAAAAACTGACATCCTACGCTTTGGAAAGAAGTGATTGTGGCAAAATTAAGCTATAAATGCAAATATATATACAAAATGCAAATACAGATACAGAGGCAGATGAAGCTATAGATACAAAAATAATTATATTTACATATACATAAATATATGTATTTATATGTACATGTATAAATAACCATTTTGTATCAATATCTTAGTCTCTCTGTACATATATATATCTATATCTGTATATATATTTGTGTATATGTATGTATATATATATACATATATATAAAACATATATACATATTTTTTTCTAGGATTTTAGCAGAGCTTCAGATAGAGCAGGAATGTTAAGAATGGTTAAATAAAAGTCATCTAAACTTAAAATAACCAAGATTTTTACTTTTTTTTTTTTTTTTGCGGTACACAGGCCTCTCACTGCTGCGGCCTCTCCCGTTGCGGGGCACAGGCTCCAGACACGCAGGCTCAGTGGCCACGGCTCGCGGGCCCAGCTTTTAAATCATAGGATCTGTGTAACAGTCTAGGGAAACAAGAGTCAAAGATATTCAATTATGACATCAGGAACATTTGGATAAAGGAGTAGACAGAGGAAATGTCATTTAGGATTCCTTTTACCTATAATTTGATTTGTTTTGATTAAACCAATTAGAACTAACAAGGAGTGGATGTATGGTTGATGGATGTTATACTACCAAGTTTCTCAGAAAAAGGGAAAATGAAAACAATTGTTCATTTTTACTAACGTACAACAATGAAATGCCATTGAGATTGTTTATTTGAAATGCTTTCTTTTAAATTAGTTGTAAAAATTCTCCTGATGGCTTATTTATGACTTCATTCACACAAACCATTTTTTTCTTATTAAAGTTTTGTTTTTTAGTGAAATAGTTATTTTTCATAATGATAAATGTGTTTGTTAATTCCTTCTCTTTAAATAGTCCTTGAAAAAGCTCAGTAATCCAGCAACCATCTTGTAGCATTATTATTGTCTGTTTAATTTGTTTCATATGTCAGATAGTACATGTTTACTCTATGTAGAAATTTAAATACTTTCTCATAATTGATTGGATTTGAGCCATACTGGTCTTGACTGCATCATTTCTTCCTGACATTGCGCATGTCTACATTCACCCCAAACAGTTGCAGGCTTCCAATTTAATAGATGAACTATAACCAAAATTCATAAATGAAGTACGCATAGCAACATATATTGTTACTGACCAAGATGGCCTTACCTTTCCCCTTAGCTTTACTAAAATTGAGTTAGGTTTCTTCCTGACAATAGGCTCCTAACCTCCCTTTTATTAGAGCATTTATTCTAGAAAACTTGCAATTGTAAATTCTTTCCCTGCCTTTTTGTGATGTAAATCTCCTACCAGCTGGGGCAGTTTTACAGCCTAGGAATGTCTTTCTCAAGGACCTGAAGTCATCCCTTTGTAATGCAGTCATCAAGAAAAATAAGGCCCCTATCTCCCAGTGTCTGTGTGGAGACAGGAGTTTAAATTCACTAAAATAAACAGGATAAAAGCCAATTGGTAAACACTGATGAACAAATCACGTTGGCTAAATCCCCTCCTACATCCTCTAGTACCTGCCCACTAGCTTATAAAAGGATTTTAAATTTTTCCTGCCTTATGTTTCACTGGAGTTCAGCTCAGTATTTCTCCTCTGTTGCAATAGTCTTCACCACTATTGCAATCATGTTGAATAAAGTTTTCCTTGCCTGTCTAACTTGTCTGGTGCAATTTTCTTCAACATTACCAGATTTTATGCTTTATTTTGAAATATTTTATGGATTATATCAGGAATTTTTTCCAAAGCATAGTTGAGAAAGACATCAAAACTTAATAGGAAAAAATAAAGAATTTTATGTCTCTATTAATCTGATTTTATAGATTTAATGACATAGAAAATGTCATTAAATCAAAAACATAACTTTAATGAGTTTGACATGGACCCATTTTTAAGAGAAAAGTGTATCAGTGCATTTATATGTGTATGTGTACATAAATAAAGAAAAAGATATAGTAGCCATCATTAGAAAGTAAGACCATTATGTAATTTAAAATTTATTTTTCAGTTTTCCTGAATGTTTTCCAAATTTTTAAACTTAGGTGTCAATGTTTAAAATTACTACTAATATTTAACTCTTCAACATTGAATTTTTGTTCCATGATAGACTGTATTGTTGGTAACTGGCTTAGAATATTAGTTGCGATTGATTGCTCTCTTCCCCATAAAAACCATACAAAGGGAACTTAGCATTCTCTGCAAAAAAAATTAAAATGATTGAGCTATGTTTTCTCAGTTTTCTAAAGCCAATATAGAAACTTGTCTATAGAACATTCAAAACTTTCCTAGGAAGTTTCTACTAAGCTAATATTGAGGGAAAAGAGGGAATTCCTGAGTGCAAGATGTAGAAAATATATATGCCTTACAACCACAGGAGTCAGTCTCTGTCAATTAAACACATAAAAAATTCCTTACTAAAAAATTCTATGTCTCCATCCTCAAATTTCATTTGTATACTGGTCAAACTGAAGTCCTCTTTCCAGGAAGAGTAATTTACCACTTGAATGACTTTCATTCTTATTATATATGGACTTGGGAAAGAAGCAGCCAGAAAGGCAAAACTGCAGAGTGCAGTGTCTGAATTGTCAAGGTGCCAGAGTGACTCTGTCTACCATTTTTGTATGTGGGTAAATGTCGGTGCTGTCAGGAAGGCTTTCTCCCATTTTCTTCAAACTTCTTTGTCTGGTTGAAATGTTCCATTACAGTGTGGCTGTGCTAAAGCCATAAGCCCTGCAGCTGTTTATCAGAGGTTCATATTGCTGCCAAAATAGAATGCCCCCACCTTTGTAAATAGCACTCATGCATTTAGGAAAGAAAAGCAATGATACACAAGGGGAAAAAAGCCGTTTGCATTACTGTATTATTGTATTGTCCATATTTTTTTTCCTTTTTGATGGAAAAAGTTAAAGAGAGGCTGAAGAAATGTATAAGCTGATGTTTTGTTTTAAAGAACTTGCTAAATTATAAATATTTTGCTTTAAGAGAAGCTGAAAGGTATATGAAGATAAATGTAACATTAGCATAATAAAAAGATTTTTCACATCACAAAAGACTTTCAAGGGAGATTTTAAAATAGGTACCTCTTTCTCTTGAATTTTAACTACATTTTGATTCCCCCAAATTAGCTTTATGTAAACATTTAAAAAATTCCATCTATTTACAAACTAAGGAATTAAAAAATAATATCTTTTTCTAAACATGGGGACAAAGTTCATAAAAATTATTAACTGCCAACAAATAATTGTAAAAATTATCTTATTGTTTCCTATTGATTGATAGACAACACTGACCACAGAAAATTTTCTCCATCTATCTTTAAATCTAATTGAAAATAATTGATACTAAATGACTGATGTTGTCTTAAGATATAATACTTTTTACAAACATAAATATTCTGTGATCTAGTGTTTCCTTTAGCTGTTAAAGATTCTAATATGATTCCACAATACTGTTTGACTTGTGAAATAGCTGGAAACTCATTCTTATCCTTAAACAGCCTTAGACGGTTCAGCAGCTGTCTTCTGCAGAAATCACTGATATGGATGATCGTTTTTTGACTTCCAACCTCTGTGTAATAGAGATTAAGTGCTCCTTGAACAGAGTCAATGTTGTCTAGTATTGTAACTAATAACTACATTAGAATCATTAGGGAAAAGCAGAGCAGAGGGGGAGTGTTAGATAAAGGTGGGGGAGGAATTAGCACAACTGGCTTTCATGTCTCTTACCTCCTTTATTGAAGTCTAGATTAAGTAGTTTATAACTGGTGTGTTCTTATTGCTTGTCTAATTAGCTTTTGGGTGCTACTGCATTTATTGGGTTTTATTTGTTGACCTGATCTTGCTTGGTAAATCCTTTGAGATTTCAAGCAAAAGGTGAATCTCTAAGACCACACTAATGAAATCACTGTATCTTCCTGTGTAAAGAGGTTGACGAAAAACATATACTCAGTGCCATTTAAACTGGATAAAGAGGGGCTTCCCTGGTGGCGCAGTGGCTGAGAGTCTGCCTGCTAATGCAGGGGATGCGGGTTCGAGCCCTGGTCTGCGAGGATCCTGCGTGCTGTGGAGCAACTGGGCCCGTGAGCCACAACTGCTGAGCCTGTGCGTCTGGAGCCTGTGCTCCGCAAAAAGAGAGGCCACCACAGTGAGAGGCCTGCGCACCGCCATGAGGAGTGGCCCCCACTTGCCACAACTAGAGAAAGCCCTCACACAGAAACGAAGACCCAACACAGCAAAAAATAATAAATTAATTAATAAAATTCACTCCAAATTTCATACACAATAAAAACTACTATTTAAAAAATAATAATAAAAAAATATAAACTGGATAAAGAACCACCTTCCTTTTTACCTTAGCACATTTGCAAGTTGTATGTCTATGACAGATATATTTGGAATTCCATTCATTGTTATTGTTAGAGAGCATTATAGAAATTAATTTTATATTATCTAAAGCTAAAAAACTAATGGAAATTATTTTAGAATTTGATAGACCAAGGTCCTTCAAAATGATGGTCAATCAGAGAGGAGAAAAATATGCTTCAACTTCCTCTAATATTCATGAAGTTCTTTAAAAATTCTAGATTTTTAAAATAAAATTATTTTATTGGAAACTAAATAGAAGATTGTTTATAAGTACTTAGTTATATAAGGGCACATGCCTAACTTTCTCTTGATGTATAGATAGCTCCAATAATATGAGTGAACTTCTTTGAAAGACTCATTTAGTCTGCTCTTCACTCTGTGTCAGTGGTAGCAACAACTATTAATTCACATTTTTTGCATACTGCCTTTGAGAAGCCAACCTTACTTTGTTTGATTGGGTAACAACAACCCTGCCACATGGTAGTTACTTATGAAGAGGACATTCTTTTCAGCAACCTGAAAATAAATTAACAAAAAGACAGCAAAGCAACCTAAATTAAGATTAGAAACACAGAAAATGTTGGGAAAATTACTCTGAGAAATACAATGAAACTGAATTTTTATTATTTGTGGTCAGGAAAATCTACACAGAAAGCCACTTTTTTTAAAAAATGTAGTTTTTTTAAAACAGCATCTTAAATGTTGTTTGTGGAGTCTGCAGTCAGAGCAAAGGGAGTGAGTTGAATGACTACAGAGAGTTCTGTCACGGAGCTATGAGAGTTTGAGATGCATTCATCTCCCACTAGAAATCTACCTGTCAAGCAGAGTGGAAGGCTTGTATTTACTGATGAGACATACTCAGGATGTCTTAAAGGCATAATGTCAAGTTTTTCACAAGGTAAGTTTTTCGATACTCAAATGATGCTTTTGTAATGTGATGCTGAGTGCACATTTCTGTTGCATAGACATTTAACCCAAAAGTGAAGACAAAGAAGCTTCATGATTTTGACATTTTGAAAAAAGAAAAAACAACAGGTGCAAGATAACTCTCCAGATCCTTTGAAGATGTTGTAATATTTGGCTTTGCTAACTCTGCAATTACCTCCTTCCCCGTGCACGCCCCCCGCCCCCCGTTTTGTAAAGGAAAGATCATTTCATTATCCTTAGAGTTGATAGGCATGCAGTGGTCCTTTCTTTTCCCTGTAGAGGCTGGGGATCTCTACCTCCCTTCAACACCCTCCATGTAGTGAGAGGAGGCCCTAAGAAAGGGGCCAGCAGGAAGGGAGATAGGAGCCCCTTTCCCTGCCTGGATGCTTACTGCTAAGGAATCAAGTGACATTTACTGACATCAGAATAGAGTGTGGTAAGGTCATCCTTGAGAAGGCATGACTACTACTTCTTTACATTTTGGTTCTGGTACATAAGTTTGGTTCTGGTAACTGTTATAAACAAAAAAAAAATCAAATTAATTGTATTTTATTTTTGCTTATAGAAGCCCAATTTGTAGAATTTAATTAATTTGAGCATAAATCTTTCCAATAGGGGCTTATGTTTCCAAGATTTGAGCATCAGGAAGCAATTTGTTATAACTGAAGAACACGGGCTAAAAACAAATAAACTTGGGTTCTAATTACTCTTCCACAATTTAATTTCATGAGACTTTGAGCAAGACTGTTCTAATCCTTATTTAGAGGTAAAAGGTATTGTTACCTGGTAAAGGATGAGATTGAAAAAGCAAAGGCAACTAGCACAATATTTATAGAGTACCTAGTAGTACTGAGTAGTAGTCGAGCTGATATTATTGAGTTTCTGCTGCGGTTACCATCCCTTGCTGTAATTCACGGTGCTGGGGTGAACTAGTGGAATGCTCCCTCCTGCAGGCATACGCATGAATGACAGGGACCCCCTTGGAGACTGTCTTCTTTAAGAGAAGTCAGAGTTAGGTAAGAATTAGTTTCAAAAAGGGCAGGGTGATTCTGGGCACAAAATGACCTCTAGGCCTACCTCGCCATGCATTTCTGTCTGAGCCTGCAGAGGACCATGAGGTCTGGGATAGGAAAAGAAAAAACAAACAAAAAAATTTTTTAATAAAAGTTGTACCATATATTATAACTAAACAGTAGCATTTCTTTGGCATTTATTATCAAGCAAATTTTGAAACTAAATAGAAAATACATAAAAGTCAAAGAGAAAAAAATTGCTGAAGAAAATGACAGATTTCAGGTGTGACTACCAGAGGTACAATTCCTGGGACATCCAGAAATTAACAGAAGGACATTATACAGGCCTATATGTCCTACAATAACAGTGGATGCAAGAGTTGGTGAAAACTATGTTGTCTTTGGGGACTTCCCTGGTGGTCCAGTGGTAAAGAATCCACCTCCCAATGCAGGGGATGTGGGTTCAATCCCTGGTCAGGGAACTAAGATCCCACATGCCACGGGGTAGGCCCTCGTGCCAAAACTACTGAGCCTGCGTGCCTCAACTAGAGAGCCAGTGTGCCGCAAACTACGGAACCCACACGCTCTGGCCAAACACACAACAACTACAGAGCCTATGCGCCACAGCTAGAGAGAGAAAAAACCACTCATGCTACAACTAGACAGAAGCCCGCACACAACAACAACTAGAGAGAACCCCACACACCACAACGAAAAGCCCACGTGCCGCCACAGAAGATCCCGCGTCGCAACTAAGAGCCGACACAGTCAATAAATAAATAAATAATTTTTAGAAATGTTGTCTTTTACCTAATGTTAAAATCTTATTCAAATCCCCATGAGCAATTTGAATAGCTAAAGCTAAAATGAGAAGTTTTTCACTTTTTGTTGCCAGTCTTTTTGTCCAGTGCAATCCTAACCCATCCACTTTATAATTTATTACCTGAGGAGGAATCTTGAATGATTCTGTGTTCTATACACTCTCTTTTGTATTACTGATACTCAGTTTATGTTAAGTATCTTGCGTTTTTTAAAGTAAGTTCTTTTTATAATCTTTCAAATGCTTCTATGAAAGAATATTGCAACTAAGTACTTAGGCTTAAATGATGACTCTGGAACCATGCTAAAAGCATAATGTTTTAGACATTTCTGCTCAAAAAATATTTTACTGTTAATAATATGTAAGATTCTTGTGAACATATATGTATATATATTGTTACTAAAATAACCTGTACTAGGGATTAGAATTTCTCAAATGGACCAACCAATGCCACGATATGAATACACTGAACCTAATTTTAAAAGTCTTCATGTAAGGTGTATTTATTCAGTCATCAGTAAGTAGGCAGATTTACTTATTGTGTTATTTAAAGCTTGGGTTTCCTTATTTATTTTCATTTTGGATGATCTGTCCATTGGTGAAAGTGGGGTGTTAAAGTTCCCTACTATGATTGTGTTACTGTCGATTTCCCCTTTTACGGCTGTTAGCATTTGCCTTATGTACTGAGGTGCTCCTATGTTGGGTGCATAAATATTTACAGTTGTTATATATTCTTCTTGAATTGATCCTTTGATCATTACGTAGTATCCTTCTTTGTCTCTTGTAATAGTCTTTATTTTAAAGTCTATTTTGTCTGATATGAGAATTGCTACTCCAGCTTTCTTTTGATTTCCATTTGCATGGAATATCTTTTTCCATTCCCTCACTTTCAGTCTGTATGTGTCCCTAGGTCTGAAGTGGGTCTCTTGTAGACAGCATGTATACGGGTCTTGTTTTTGTATCCATTCAGCCAGTCTATGTCTTTTGGTTGGAGCAGTTAGTCCATTTACATTGAAGTTAATTATCAATATGCATGTTCCTATTACCATTTTCTTATTGTTTTCGGTTTGTTATTGTAGGTCTTTTCCTTCCTTTGTGTTCCCTGCCAAGGAAGTTCCTTTAACATTTGTTGTAAAGTTGGTTTGGTGGTGCTGAATTATCTTAGCTTTTGCTTGTCTGTAAAGGTTTTAATTTCTCTGTTTAATCTGAATGAGATCCTTGCTGGGTAATCTTGGTTGTAGGTTTTTCCCTTTCATCACTTTAAATATGTCCTTTCACTCCCTTCTGGCTTGCTGAGTTTCTGCTGAAAGATCAGCTGTTAACCTTACGGGGATTCCCTTGTATGTTATTTGTTGCTTTTCCCTTGCTGCTTTTAATACTTTTTCTTTTTATTTAATTTTTGATAGTTTGACTAATATGTGTCTTGGGATGTTTCTCCTTGGATTTATCCTGTATGGGACTCTCTACACTTCCTGGACTTGATTGACTATTTCCTTTCCCATATTAGGGAAGTTTTCAACTATCTCTTCAAATATTTTCTCAGACCCTTTCTTTTTCTCTTCTTCTTCTGGGACCCCTATAATTTGAATGTTGGTGCATTTAATGTTGTCCCAGAGGTCTCTAAGACTGTCCTAAATTCTTTTCGTTCTTTTTTCTTTATTCTGCTCTGCAGTAGTTATTTCCACTATTTTATCTTCCAGGTCACTTATCTCTTCTTCTGCCTCAGTTATTCTGCTTTTGATTCCTTCTAGAGAATTTTAAATTTCATTTATTGTGTTGTTCATCATTTGCTCTTTAGTTCTTCTAGGTCCTTGTTAAATGTTTCTTGTATTTTCTCCATTCTATTTCCAAGATTTTGGATCATCTTTACTATCATTACTGTGAATTCTTTTTCGGGTAGACTGCCTATTACTTTTTCATTTGTTTGGTCTGGTGGGTTTTTACCTCACTCTTTCATCTACTGCATATTTCTCTGTTTTATTTTTTAATTTGTTTAACTTACTGTGTTTGGGGTCTCCTTTGTGCAGGCTGCAGATTCGTAGTTCCCATTGTTTACGGTGTCTGCCCCCAGTGAGTGAAGTTGGTTCAGTGGTTTGTGTAGGCTTCCTGGTGGAGGGGACTGGTGCCTGTGTTCTGGTGGGTGGCTGGATCTTGTCTTTCCAATGGGAAGGGCCGTGTCCAGTGGTGTGTTTTGGGGTGTCTGTGAATTTAGTATTTTAGGCAGCCTCTCTGCTAATGGGTGGCGTTGTGTTCCTGTCTTACTGGTTGTTTAGCATGGGGCATCCAGCACTGGAGCTGCTGGCCGTTGGGTGGAGCTGTGTCTTAGTGCTGGGACGGAGATCTCTGGGAGAGCTTTCACTGATTGATATTACGTGGGGCCAGGAGGTCTCTGGTGGTCCAATGTCCTGAACTCGGCTTTCCCACCTCAGAGGCTCAGGCCTGACACCAGGCTGGAGCACCAAGACCCTGTCAGCCACACGGCTCTATAGATTTCTGGTTTAGTGCTTCTTAATTTCAGTCTCTGCTGGAAATTCTCAGGCATCTCTACTACTTTAATTAAAGCCAATGAACTCCAGAATAGTCAGTGGAGAATCCTTAACTGACAGTCCCTCTCTCTTTCTCTCCAAATAAACCTTCTTTTACACATGTTCTAGTCCATAGATTGAAGGGCCACGTTATATTTACAGTAGAAATGGAGAAAATATGCTCTGAGTATCCCAAGATGATAGGTTTAATGTGTATATTGAATGTGAAACTTAAGGTTAAGGAAAATAATTGCTGATAGGGTGCAGAGAACAAAATGAACCTTGGTTGATGTATCTCAGCTCAGAAATGTAGCTAAGTTACTAAAGGCCCCAACAGCACAATTCCAATATAGATAAATTATTTCCAACATAAACTATTCCACTAATGTTCCATCTCTATCCTGTCTTATCATCTGTACAATAAGAAACTGTGAAACAATATACTATACCTGTAAAGACTTTCATTCAATAAAAAAAGGTACAAGAAAATCAACATGATTACTATTTTATTCTTCTGTAACCATTTTACAAATAGGAGCAACCATCAAACTTCAGATATTATAGTCAGATTCAAGTTAACATAGAGTTCTGAAGAAGTACATGAATTGAAAAGATGCAGTTCCATTTCTAGTGGTCCACAGGGAAATTTCACTTATGGATACTTCTTGGCCTTGATACTATGTCATTTTCTGAACCTGACATAAATCAGAGGATGTGGAAATTTAAGGAAAATAATATTGTCTATTTTATATTTGGCATAGTATACAGTCATAATGTCATTTTACCTATTAAAATGCATAAGTGACTGGGCTTTTGATATTTAGAACATGTCTGTAATGCCTAAAAAAATTGTTTCTCAATCCTTTTTGTTTTTTTCACTGAAGAGTTGTTGTATTCTGTAATTGAAAAATAGTATAGCAGTAGGAAAAATGCAACATGGTCAACATACTCTGTGATGGTCTTCTTAAGGAAATATTTTAGAACTAGTAAGAAAGAATTTTTTTTCTTATAATCTTTTTCTACTCCTTGCATAGGACTTTCATTTTATCGATTTTTTGTCACTGTTAATAAATTCTTCGAGTCTGGTAAACTTAAGTGGTTGAATTTTTAGGGTTTCTGTTTTTTCTAGCATGTGCTTTCACCTATTTTCCTCTTTCTCTTCCTTCATAAGATATTCTTACTGTCCTGCAAGTGATTACTTATGTGAAAGAAAAGCTTCTGAAAGGTAATATATCATGGAAAAAGTAGATCAAGTGCTGTGTCCTCCCTGAGGGATAACAGACTTGCTTTGCATTATGCAGCAAATGGCCTTGTCTTTGCTCAAACAAAGAATGACTCATTATATTAGGTGCAATTATTATTTAACTCAAAGTTGCCTTCATATTTTTGTTAGCATTTAGATTTTTTCAATCTGTTTTAGATTTTTATCTATTTATTTTAGTTAGATATTGTGTTATACAGAAGCAAAATATAAATTCAATTATATAAAAAATAAAATTAACATTCAACAAACTGTTTCTTTTAAACAGTAGTCACTTAGTAAGTATTTGTCCAAATGACTGTATTAAACTCAAATATATGCCATGTACTTTGAATATATAAATGGTATGATGTGGAATCTGAGATTACAGTTTTTGGTGTTAACATAAAGAATATTCTAACCCTTAGATCTAAAGGTGTTCTGGTTCAGAAGATGCAGAATTACTCCTCTCTGAAGTACTCAAAGGAACATACGTGACCCCTAGGTAGGAATATAGAAGAGGTATTCAACTATGTGGATGGTCAACATATACGTCCTTACAGTTCTAGAAAGTGCAGGTTTGAAGGTAAGAAAATTTATCTGTCTGTTCCCAAAGTGTTTTATTAGATTCTTAGTGCTATTGAGACAGGCTGGGACCTGAGACCCTTTGCTGCAGTGCTGCAATGCTTGCACCTGGACAAACCTCTCCTCGAGAAACAAAATACAAAGAAACTACATAGGACTAAAAGTAAGTGCATGTATGCACAGTAGGGGCAAGTTCTGGGCCAAAATATACAAAAAGACCAAAAAAAAAAAAAAAAAAAGGCCACTTCTGAAGAGCCAGGAGCAAAAACCAGGTGTCGGGTGTTGGGAGCAAAAGCAGGCAGGGTACTGTGTTTGCCCCCTTCACTCAACACCACAAAGCGGTGGGCAGAACACCTAAGCCATCCTTCTGGCCCAACCCCTGGACACATCCCTACCCTCACCTCATTTAAGGAACCAGCTCGCCCCTCTTTGGGCAACGAGCAAGGGAACCTGTTACTTGTTCTTGATGCCCCCTGCCGCAGCATGGGCCCCAGTAAAACCTTGCCTGAATTTCTTGTCTAACTTCTAGTCAATTTCTATTGATTGGGAAAGGCCAAGAACGCTGGTCAGTATCACTATGAAGATGCTGTAGAGGATCCAAAGAAACATGCTTAGCAGTTGGAAATAGAAGTCTGTAACATGGTAGAGATGTCTTATTTAGGAGAGAGGTTATAAAAAAAATACTGAAACAGCTAATTATGAAGAGATTTTCTAAGGACCCCGTACATGTGAAGGCCCTTTAGAGGGCAATGACAACCAATGAAGAGGAAAGGGAAATGAATAGGGATAAATGTTGTGATGATTGGCCTAACTTCTCTTTCCTTGTGTCCCCCTCTCCAGAGTGTTCAAGATGTTCCATGTACCTGGATGAAAGGTACACAATGCTCCTCAATATTTACAGACACACAAGTGTACACACACACACACACATACCACACACACAGGCGTGTGTGCCAGCAACCAGATTAAGATAAAAACACTTCCAACATCTTGGAAAGCTCTTTACCCCTTTCCCGGTGAGTTAACGTATCCAACGCCAGTAGTGACTACCATTTTGACTTCTATTACCACATTTAGTCCTTTTAGAATGTGCCTTCTCTACTCAAAGGTGTTTTTTATGTTGTTTTAGTTCAATATTAACTACACAAAAGAATTATTAAAATATGTACAAATTATTAAAACAACGAAATAGACAATTATGTACTCAACTACATTAAAAATTTTTTTAAATTAAAAAAAATTAGAACACTGAACATAATACCCTCTAGGTTCATCCATGTTGTTGCAAATGGCAGAATTTCATTTTTTCTTATGGCTGAGTAATATTGCATTGTGTGTGTGTGTGTGTGTGTATGTGTGTGTATATATGTGTGTATGTATATATATATATATGTATTACATCTTTTTTATCCATTCATCCACTGATGGACACTAAGGGTGCTATGATCAATTAATTTATGACAAAGGAGGCAAGTATATACAATGATAAAACACAGTCTCTTCAATAAGTGGTGCTGGAGAAACTGGGCAGCTACATGTAAAAGAATAATATTAGAACATTTTCCTATACTATATACACAAATAAACTAAAAATGGATTAAAGGTCTGAATATAAGATGAAAACCATAAAACTCCTAGAAGAAAACATAGGCAGAACATTCTTTGACATAAATCATAGCAATGTTTTTTTTGGATCTGTCTCCTCAGGCAAAGGAAACAAAAATGAAAATAAACAAATGGGACCTAATTAAACTTAAAAGCTTTGGCAGAGCAAAGGAAACTATTCACAAAATGAAAAGACATCCTACGGACTGAGAAAAAATATTTGCAAGTGATATGACCAACAACGACCAACAACCCAAAACATATAAATAGCTCATACAACTCAATATCAAAAAAACAAAAAAAACAATTAAAAAATAGGCAGAAGAATTGAATAGACATTCTTCCTAAGAAGATATACAGGTATCAACAGGCACATAAAAATATGTTCAACATCACTAATCATCAGAGAAATGCAAAGTAAAACCACAATGAGGTGTCACCTCACACCTGTCAGAATGGCTACCATCAAAAACTCTACAACAGATGTTGGTGAGGATACAGAGAAAAGGGAATCCGAGTACACTGCTGGTGGGAAGGTACAGTGGTTCAGCCACTATGAAACACGGTATGAACATTCTTCAGAAAACTCAAAATAGAACTACTATACGATCCTGCAATTCCACTGCTGGGTATATATCTGAGGAAAATGAAAACACTAATTCAAAAAGATACATGCAGCCCAATGTTCACAGCAGCACTACTTATAATAGTCAAGATATGGAAGCAACCTATTAAATATTTTTAACATAACTTCCTTTCCCCTACACCTTTGTTTTCCATGTACTGCTCACAAACACTCTCAGCTCCTCTTTCTTAAAAACCTCCTCCTCCAATCCATATTAGTCAGCGAGGCCCTGCAAATCCCTCCTGCTCAATAAGGCCAACTCTTACCACTATATTTAAACTTGCACTAAGTCCCCCATTACCAACCATGTCGTCCTCACTCTCCACCCATCTTATTCTTTTATCCTGAAAATGTTAATCTTCTAACAAACTACATAGTTTACTTATTATTGTATCTATTATCAGTCTCCTTCTGCTAGAATGAAAGCTTCAAAAGGGTATGGATCCTTCTTTCTTTCATCCACATGCCTAGAACAGCACCACACCTGTAGTTCATGCTCAATAAGTATCTCTTTTATTACAGCTTGTGCAGCTAAATTTTTTTGGGGGGGTGGTGGTACACGGGCCTGTCACCGCTGTGGGCTCTCCCGTTGCGGAGCACAGGGTCCGGATACGCAGGCTCAGCAGCCATGGCTCACGGGCCCAGCTGCTCTGCGGCATATGGGATCTTCCCAGACCGGGGCACAAACCCATATCCCCTGCATTGGCAGGTGGACTCTCAACCACTGTGCCACCAGGGAAGCCCCAGCTAAGTATTTTATTTCAGCCCCTGAGTATAGTAACAATCTTTTACCCTCAATATTTCTCCTTCTCCTCCTACTCCACAGGCCCAGTTCTTTACCACACACTCTTTGAATCTGTTTATGAAAGCCTCAGTGCTGTCTTTTAAAAGCATAGTGGGGAAATGACGATGAGGATTTCAACTGACGTGAAATCAGTTGCCCTCTGGGACACTGGAGAGGAAGGACATTTGTAAATAATCCCAAAGCAATTATTTATTTTTCTCTCCCATATATTCCATGGTTTTATTTTATTTTATTTTGCTATTATGATAATTGTTTTTCTTAACTGCAAAGAAAAGGTATATAGGAGAAAGTTGAGTTACTTGCCTGACAACCAAGAATGTCATATATTAGGCCAAGAAGTAAATGGAGCAAATTGCAGGACAAAAATCACTGAGTTGTCTTCCGAATTATTCAATGACTCCCTACTGTCATACTAATTAGCCTTATATACCTAAATTATAACATATATTGACTTATCCACCTTATACTTAACCAAACTTTTTAAGCTTTACGTCCTATTTATCTCTTAAATGTAGTTTAAACACATAGTAAGTTGAAATACAGGAAGCTGGCGTTTAGTATTTTCCATACTAATATATGTGACACACTTGCATAGATAGGTTTGATATGATACCCTAAACCCCTTCAGAAAGACTAGGATGGAAGATAGAGATGCTGAGTTTCTGTAGGTATACGTGGGATTGACGTAAGTCAGGGGAATTTGGGTAAAAATCTTAATGCAAACTCTTCCTTGCTTGCAGGACCCTGAGGGCTGAAGATATTCAAGTTAACAAAAAATACAAATGGTTATTACTTTTTTTTTTTTGCTTTTTTTTTTTAACGAATGGTTATTTGATGGACTACTTTAAAATACTGGGGATAATACATAAAGTCCATGCTTTGTTGAGACAAAAAAAAAGGTTTAAGACAAAATTTTAAAGTCATTCCATTCACTGATGTTTTAATACTGGTCGCTGTAGAAACTGTAAATAATACATGAAGTATACAATCTCAACAGCCAAAAAGTTAGTAGTACCATTTCATACCCTCTAAAATTCTTTTTGGCTCAAGTCCCCAAAATATATGGTAGTGAATATGTCAAATGATTTCTATTTTTTATCTTTTCAGAATATTTGGATTCTCACCTCTGAGAAAGCATAGAATGTAAAATTTCCACTTAGGGTCAAAAGAAAATCAAGAATTGCTGAGAGGCCCACAAATGATTAAGCTGCACCAATAAAGAATGTATTAGAAATATGGAAACTTTACATGCTAGGAGAGACTTTCCTGCTGAATTGGGTTAACGGGTTCAGATAAGCTTGTGGCTTAAGTACGTTCTTCACTACTTAGCTTTTTCCTTTAAGGACCCCTCTGCTATGACAGCAGTTTTAGTACTTCACCAACATAGTACCTTTTGATTTCATTTCAGCTGCTGTGATTAAACAGACACACATCACTTGCTGTGCCACAGTGAAAGAAGCTTGTGGTTCACCTTTGCTGAATTAGTACCCACTGAGCACTGCAAATATTTAAAATGTCAGTCCATTAGATAATGTCAAAGAGGGCTGCAAATACCACAAAATGGCACCAAGGAAGCATTCAACACAGTCAAAAGAACATTTAACACCTCTCTCCTTCAAGGTAAAATGAGAGCTAAATAGAAACAGTAAACCTCTGATGAAGTTACTAAGATCAGAAAATTTAATAACTGTAAGTGGGACACAGGCTTATAACTCATTCTTTCAGTACATTCTCTCACAAAAAGTGTTCTGTTGCTGATCTTAAACCCAGTGCTGTTGCAGGAGAATTAATTTATATTGACACAAGATTAGGGAGTTCTTACAACAAAATCCATCTGGTGTCACTCTTAGGCAATCTCCGGATACTTGTCCCAAGAGCCCAGCTTCAAGTGGAGACTTCAAATTTCAAGTGACATCTTTATTTCATGTTCAAGTATTTAATTCCAAAAGGCAATAAGGGAAGACACCATACCTGTGTGACATTTGGAAATGTCAGCAAAACCACAGACCACCCAGAACTTTCATGATCTTTCCATAACCTGTTATTCAACTCAAACCCAAAATGCAACTATGTTTTTGGAATATTTTTGTTTTGTTTTGATTATAATTGATACACAATGAACAAAATTTCAAACTTTTTTGTTTTTTTTACTCACATATGTATTAATGAGGGTAAAACACTTAGCTGCTCTGTGAAAATACCCAGGTCATTCCTCAAGCAAAGAACATTTAGAAGTATTCAGTGTCTATGGACAGCTCTGACCCATAAGTCTGTTTAGGGTCCAGGAGGGCAATTCTGCCATGTTCACAGAGGCCTTCCAAGGCCATCTGAGTCACTATCATTCTTGCCTATGGAACAAGGGAAAGGGCTCTAGATTTTCTCTCAAAATGTAAGGTGGAAATTGTACATCTCCCTTTCTCTCATATTCTACTCGTGTGAACTTAGTCACATGTCCATACTTAGCTACAATTCTGGGAAACATAGTCTCGCGTCCAAGAAGAAGTCAAGGAAGTTAATTTCTCTTCATGGCATATTTGTTCATCTATGTGTTTCAAAGTGATTCTATTCTATCATCATATGGGAAAAAAGGATGAGACTTTGAACTGAACCTGACAAACAGAAAAAGAATATGTGAATGCAGATATCAAGAACACTCAAATATTGATAAATATAAAATTCCCCACATAAAATTTTAAAATAATACTGAGACATTTGTGTTAGCAGTGAAGATTACAAATCTCTCTTAATGAACACAGCTTTATTTTTTTCGTTCTTAAAAATACAGTAAATTTTATTTTTGCCATTAGATGCTTCTAATTTTCTAATGTAAAAAAATTTAAAAGATGGAATCAAACTTAACTTGAAATATAATAAATATTTATAATGACCAAAAGCTTGAAAATTATAGGAAACTCATGTTTGAAAGAAAAGATTATTATATTATACTGCATTACACTTCCAATATTTGCTTTATTTTTATTTTATTTATAATGCCCCATCTTCAAAACCACCCCAGTCTGGCTATTTCTTTAAATTGCTGCATAATGGAAATTATGAGAATTCACTCATTTTAGAAAAAACAGTATCTTGGATAGGAAGTTTATGCTTGATTGAAAATTTCCTAAGTTTAATTTCACTCTATTAATCTTAGAACTAATTCTTCTATCTAATACTTTTTATCCTCAACTGGTGTTTGCATGCTTTCAATAAACATAGATTATTATCATATTTCTTTAAACCACCTCTGAGCCATGCCTTTGAAATATATTTACTTTCTTTGGAAAAGAACAGTCTAATTAAATGTATCACAATTAAAATAGTAAGAGTGGAGATCATGACATAGAAAACAAGTTCTGTCTAGTCTATGAAGAATGCTACTTCAAATTCAATACTGGGCTGATCATTATTATTTTTCCCACTTGAGTCAGTTCCTCTAACTCATTTATCATTTCACTGCCTTTCTTAGAAGTTCCTCCACTTTGTCTTTATCACATACCATTTTTCTAACATGTTATATGTAAGTGATACTATTGTTTTAGATTTAGTCTTAACAAAAATCAAATAGTGATACAGTATCACACTTTTAGAGCTGATAATTGTTTTTAATTTAAATTTCTGTCAAATTAGCAGTCATAAGATTCCTTTCAGTATCGGAATTTCAATTCTTCTAAGTATAATACTCATAATTCATTCATTTTTGCCATCCAGTGAATATTCCTTGAGTTCCTACTAAGTGCCAGGCAGTGTGCTAAGTATGGGGGCTTCCATGATGAGAACAAAGAGACACAGAACCTGTTCTTACAGAGTTTAGAGTCTAATGCAAGAGTTGAATACTTAAATTCAAAACTTTAGATGTAACAAACACTAAAAAAGAAGAGTTACTAAGTATTCTCCAAGTTTACAATAAAGAAAATTGACCTAGTCAGTGAGGATAGGGAAGCACTCCCTGAAGATGATCTGATTAAGCTATGATTCAGGGAAGCACTGGAAATAACCAGGTAAAAACTAAGGTTAAGAGAAATGTCAGAGGGTAACAGTCTGTGCCATAAAAGAGTATAGGTGCATCCTGGAAAACTACATATAAACCAGCCTTGCTAAAAGCAAGTTATAAAGTAAGACAAGGGAGGTAGGGAGGGATTTACAAAGCTAAGCTGTATCAAGAATTTGGTTCTTCATCTGGCTCTTAGAGTTATTTTAAGCATGTGGATGATAAGACCAACCTTATATTTTGGAAAAATCACTCTTGCTGGTCTATGGAGTGCATAGTGAGGGTGACATGAGATGATCCAGAGAGTGAAGTTAGGGGGCTATTCTGTGCTTTATATGAGAAAATGAGAAACTACTATATTATGAGTATATGTGAAACTACTATATTGTAGTTTGGACCATAATTTTGGTAAGGGAGAGGCATAAAAGTGAGTTTACTCAAGAGCTACTTAGGGGGTAACATTAGTATGACTTTGTATAATACACATAGATGGAAAGGGAGAAGGAGGTCATATTCAGAATGGCCCCTTGATGGGGAATGGTGCTTAGAACCAAGGGGGAAATATCATAAAGTTCAATTTTGAAAAGTTTGATTTGAATTACTCTGCAGATATTCAGTAGAACCATCATGTAGGCAGTTGGATACATGGGTCTAATGCTCTGAAAAGACACAGTCTGGATAGAAAAAGATTTGAGCTCCCCCCCCTCCCTGCCCCCTTCATAAAGGTGAAAATTTGGACTTCCCTGGTGGCACAGTGGTTAAGAATCCGCCTGCCAATGCAGGGGACACGGGTTCGAGCCCTGGTCCGGGAAGATCCCACATGCCGTGGAACAACTAAGCCCATGTGCCACAACTATGGAGCCTGCGCTCTAGAGCCCATGAGACACAACTACTAAGCCTGCGTGCTGCAACAAGAGAAGCCCGTGTGCCTAGAGCCTGTGCTCTGCAACAAGAGAAGCCACCATAACAAGAAGCCTGCGCACCACAATGAAGAAAGCCCATGCACAGCAACGAAGACCCAACACAGCCAAAAACAAATAAATATATAAAGGTGAAAATTTAAGCCATGGGCATGGATGCAATTAAGTGGGTACAAGATATAGAGTGAAAAGAGAGAATGTACAAGGAAACTACTTGAAGAACTTCAAATTTTAGGGGCTTGTAGAAGATAAGCCTATGAGAGAGAGAGAGGTACACATGCCTATGAGAGAGAGAGAGGTACACATAAAGAAATAGAAAAAGAAATGCTAAAGTAGTGTTATATCAAGTAAGCCAAGGTAATAAAGTGTTTAGAGATGAAGGCCAAGGTCAACAATGTCAAATGCTTTTGAAAGTTAACATAAGATACTGAAAAACGTCCATTAGACCTAATGGCATTGCCATTACAGATCACGTTAGAATGGAATGAGAGATATAAATCAAACTGGAAGGGCTAAGGATTCAGTGATAGGTGACAAAATGGAGATAGGAAATATATGTCACTCTTACAAAAAGTTGACTATGTAAAGGTAGGGCGAGATCAAGCAGCAGCTGGAAGGACTGTTGTATTCACTGTTTTTACTAATCCTTTTGTTGATATCTTTAAAAATGCTTGGATTAGAAATATTTGATTATGTGTAAAGATTGTTGAAAAGAAACAAATGAGCTGAATGCAGAAGTGAGAGAAGGGATAATCAAACTGGAGAGAGGTGTGAGGACTCAGGTTGCAAAATAATGATGGGAAAGAGGAGACTATTTTTTCAGTAGAGAAGGAGAAAATGATGGGTAAGTTTAAGAGAGTGGATTTACTTGCCCAGTGGAGGTAATATCAGGCATTTGGCCTTCTGACGGCCTCCACCTTGTCTGTACAAGAGGCGCTTCTCTGTCAGGAAGTTGAGAGGATGGGAAGGTTTGAAAAAGTCTTTGCAAAAAGAAAGCGAGTACATGTTAAGGAAGCAATTGGCGACGATTGTTGATGCATCTCTTACTGGAAGGCATCTCGTTTGGTAAATCCTAATTGTACTGGGGCTATTACATTAATAGAAAAATAAATAATCGTGTCTCTCTTTTCAGTATCCATCTGTATATGAATGAGACTAACGGGTACAGAAAAACATCATAAGAAACCAAAAGGGACTCTATTAAATTGGGCTTATTAGATTTATGGTACAAAAAAACTGTATGAATCATTTAATTAAAAATTATAAAAGTATACTTTAATATATGTTAATTCAGATGATGATTTAATATCTAATAAAATAATGCAATCCTGAATGTAAATATGCAACCAGAAAGATGAAACTAGAATGACAAATAGAAGTGGCATGAAAAGAAGAATCTAAGAAACAGAGAGAAAATGGAAACTATTTTTAATGTCTGTTTGATTACCATAATATCTTAATTCTTTTCTAGAAGAAGTTTAAAATTTTAATAACAATTACTAACTTATTTAATTTAACATATTGAATTAGAAATGTATTAAGAGTAGGAACTGTAAGGAAATGATTAAATAGCTATCAATATTAATCCTACTTTAACTGTCATTCTTGGAAAATTGGCAAAAACGTTAGACATTTAATACCCATAATGGATAAAATTAGTTAATTCTTTTATTGCAGTACTTATTTTTGAGACCTAAAATTACTAACTAAAGAGCCCCAAACACAAAACTCTGCCTCAGTTTCTAAGTGAAATAACTCAAAATTCAGGCAAATCAGGCAACAATAAAGTTAGTAACCAGTTAATAATACAGCAAGAATAAGAATAAATCTATGGGGCTTCCCTGGTGGCGCAGTGGTTGAGAGTCCGCCTGCCAATGCAGGGTACACGGGTTCGTGCCCCGGTCCGGGAGTATCCCACATGCCGCGGAGCGGCTGGGCCAGTGAGCCATGGCCGCTGAGCCTGCACGTCGGGAGCCTGTGCTCCGCAACGGGAGAGGCCACAACAGTGAGAGGCCCGCATACCGCAAAAAAAAAAAAAAAAAAAAAAAAAAAAGAATAAATCTATGGAAATAATAAACATCATAATAGTAGATGCTTATTCACAATATGCCAAGTGACAGACACTGTAAATCACTTAATCCTAAAACAATGTTACACGATAGTTATTAATACCTGCATTTAACAAAGAGAAAAATGAATCTCAGAGAACTATTTTGCCAAGGTTAATTTTTTCCATCAGCCTGAGCTGTCTCCCGTGGTGCCTATTAAATTAAAAACACCAATGCCAAGATAAAACTCTATAGAAAGGGCAATTTTTGGAGCTTTTTGTAACAGAAACAATCTCAAGGAAATAAAAGAGGTAGTTCACTTTAATTAGTGAAAGTTATCCCATGAAATCCAATGGCAAAAGCAATAATGATATCAGTTCCCATTTATCAAGTGCTTACCATGTGCCAAAATCTGCTCTAAGCTCATTACATATATTAGCTTATTTAATCTTTGGAAAAACCCCATAGTATTACCATTGGGATAACATACTATAATTATTATAGTAATATATAGTATTACTATGGAGTAATATACTATTACTAATTTCCTTTTTATAGATGAGGAAACTGGTGTACAAAAAGTTAATTTTCTTGCCTTGGTCACAAGGACAGAGGTAGAATGACATGATGGAAAGGCCACTGGTTTGGTGCCATAGTCTTCCTGCCTTCTGAAGAATGTAACTAAACAGTAGAGCTAAAAAATAAATCCATCAGAACTTTCTGTCTCTGATCTCCTATTTTGTGTACATATTCCACTCTTTCTTTGTGTCTGACTTTCTGTAGTCATTGGGCTGTAAGAGTATGAACCACTGCTTCCAAATTTACATGACTTAACATAAGCCACTTACAGCCACTTCTGAACCTTGCAGTTCTAACAACTTGCAAGGAAACATCTATTCAGCTCAGCTTGAGTCAACTGTCCAAACTTGGTCAAATAAGTTATGAGCAGAAAGAAGAGATCACATATGACAAATTTCTGGGGGTTTTTGCTAGGCTCTCCACTGTAGATAAAGAGGAGAGAAAAACTTCTCCCAAAAGAGAGTCATTCTGAATAGACAAAAGAAAAACTACTACTGAGGCAAAAGTAAGAATCAAGAAAAACAGAATATGGACCATTAGCTATGGCACAGTATGATCATTACTTGGTTCCATACCAGTTTCTCTTTCTAGACAGCCTATTCCCTCAAGTCATTAACTGTGTCTTACTCAACTTTCTCTTTCCATACTTGGGAGCACTGTCTCATATAATAATCTGCCCTAAAATGTTTTTGGAAGTGAACTGAATGACATACTAATTATTATTCTTCACATGACATGTATAATCTGTTACGTATTCTTCCAGGGAGTGAATTTGTCAGAGAAAATGACTACAGATTTCTAGATAATTATTTTCTTTTAATTTCTGTAAGTTAATTAGCTAGATATTTTCTTAATCACATTAATTGAGAGTGGGGTTAAAGGAATAATGGGAAGCAATGTGTTCACAAAAAAGAGACATTAAGGAACCTAGAAACCCTGAATGTATGGTGCAAACCTCACCCCATTCTTCGAGGTGCCCAGGAGCACAATGAAAAATTTTATGATCTCCCACAGGTCAGCAGACTACTAAAGAGCCAGAAAGGGTTCAATATTGGGCCATTCTTTAACAGAACTCAGAAGGAGATAGAAATTGTCCAGCTTAATTTATGTAAATAACAGAGGTTCACCCAATAACTTTCATGAGGTAATTTAAAAATATATATATTATATTAAATAAACACAGAGATATTATGGAACAGAAAGTAAAAACTGTATGATTTCTAAGAAAAAACGGGCAATTTTCAAGGAAATATGGGTCTGTGGAGGGCTGTGTCCCTGTTTTGCCAGATGTCCTAGTTTCTTCCTTTCTGCCAGACTGTGGTTCTTCACCTTACTCTGGATCACAAAGAGGTTATTGTATTTGATGAAAGTTGTTTCTGAAAATATTAATATAAGCATAAAGACAAAATTTTACATACAATTTTAGGGAGTCTTGACCCACCCATGTATTCTGTATTGGTTATTGCACCCCCAAATAAGAAGATCCACTGGATCAGAGTACACCAGTAGAAAACTCCAGAGTCCTGCAAAAAGCATAGGCCAAGAGTGGAGGGGAAACTTCTTAAGCCATTGTTAATAATTAGCTTTTTATTGCAGTTTTCCCAACTCTTTTTAATAGCTGACTTAGGCACACATACAGATTAGGAAATTTGACTAGATACACTGACCTTAAAATAGAATTATCTGAGATGAGCAAAATACTACAGAAATCAGAGGAAGTCTAAGAATATAGGCAAGGACAAAGGCCTTACTATGGTTAGCAATTCTTACCAATTTTTTATTCATCTCATCTCTGAGCATAGCATCATTTGAAATGGATAGTGGTAGTGCACTTCCTAACCAAAAAAGAAAATTTGACCTAAACTATTTTGAGAGTGATTTAAAAATATTATTTAAAAAGTCCAGTATGATCATTCAAATTATGTATGAATATTTGTGTTTCCGTCGTGTGTGTGTGTGTGTGTCTGTGTGTGTGTGTGGAGAGAGTGAGAGAGAGGAGACAGAGAGAAATAGAGAAAAATGGGGAGAAACAAATATACAGACAAACTTATAGCCACAAGTCTCAACAGAGAACTAAATAATTGTGAAAATTATATTAACTATGTTTATGAAGCACATATTTATTTAATAGACATCCTGGAATCTTAAGTATTAAGAAGACTGCTGGAAACATTAAAATTTGAAAGAATTAGTGATGGCTTTTGACACAATTATCAATTATTTCTGGGTATGTAGTTTTTACTTAAAAGTATCAATGAAATTATTACTTGTAGGTTAAAATGTTTGGTCATATCAATATTCGATTTCCTGAAAAGACTTTCTTTAGGAGATGTGAGTGTCAGAATTTGTGAGAACTGATTTGTGGAAAACAACTTACCACTTTGCCCTTTTGAAGGCATACAATTCTCTCATCAATATGTGATTCCAAAATTGTAAATTTTAATTTAAAAAGCAAATTAATTTTTTCTGGGAATGATGGTTACATATGTATTATTAGAATAAAGAATAATAATTAATGCATTCAAATAACTCAATAAAATATATATTGTAAACTCTTTAAAATTATAGATTTTATTTTCAGTATAAATAATTTTTGGTTAGGTGTATTTCACCAAATCCTTACGCTCCTCACATTTTCTTACAACACCACTGAGTAGTATTCTGATCATTTTGCTATAAAGCAAATCTTTTTACTGTTGTACTCAAAAGTAGTAACTTACTGATTAATATTTTCTAATTATTGAGATGTACTAATAAGAAGGATTTTCAATGCATCATACTATAAATTTTATGATGACCCAGCAAGAAAGAATTATATTAAAGCATATAAAACATAAATTTCTAACATGAAATTTATATTTCTTTCATAAGACTACATCAGTTTAACAAAATCTTCTTTCTTTTTTTTGAAGATGAACTTGCGGTTCCACTTTATTTTTTTATTTTTATTTTTTTTTTATTTTTATTTATTTATTTTTTTTTAACATCTTTATTGGGGTATAATTGCTTTACAATGGTGTGTTAGTTTCTGCTTTATAACAAAGTGAATCAGCTATACATATACATATGTTCCCATATGTCTTCCCTCTTGCGTCTCCCTCCCTCCCACTCTCCCCATCCCACCCTTCCAGGCTGTCACAAAGCACCGAGCTTTTATTTATTTTTTTAATAAATTTATTTATTTTTGGCTGCATTGGGTCTTCATTGCTGCGTGCAGGCTTTCTCTAGTTGTGGTGAGCAGGGACTACTCTTCATTGCAGTGTGCGTGCTTCTTATTGCAGTGGCTTCTCTTGTTGTAGAGATGGGCTCTAGGCGCACGTGCTTTCAGTAGTTGTGACATGCTGGCTCAGTAGTTGTGGCTTGTGGGCTATAGAGCACAGGCTCAGTAGTTGTGGCGCATGGGCTTAGTTGCTCCACAGCATGTAGGATCTTCCCAGACCAGGGCTCAAACCCGTGTCTCCTGCACTGGCAGGTGGATTCTTAACTACTGTGCCACCAGGGAAGCCCCAAAATCTTCTTTCTTATATGCAACTCACCAAGACAATGCAAGATAAAAAGAAATTAGCTTAATTACAATTATTTGTAACTATTCTGATAATGAAATCCATTGTTATTTTGAAAGTTGTATATGCAAAAGGTGATATTAACTATGAAAGCCTATTGCCTATATGCGTGTCTTCCTGTTTCCAATCCATCCAGTTTCTTGCTGCAAAAATATATATTTTGAATCATTTCTATATCTATCTTGCTTCCCTTCTCAACTAGTCATAAAGATTTTCAGTTGACTACTGTATCAAATTCAAACAGTCTGTAGTTTTCATAATTCTTTGTATCTGGATTTCATACTGGACTGCATCTCTGGACATATGCTCTGTTTTTCCTATCTTATTTTTCTACTGTACCTAATAATCATGTTAGCCTCCAGTTCAGGCCAAATCCATTACTCAGTCACATATCAGAGTTAAATAAATTATCCAATCATTCACTCAACATTTTTACTTTAAGAAAATATTTATTCAGTCTGTATTTACTATGCCAGATGCCAAAGAGGGTTGAAAAGAAAATTATAAACCCTTACTACAGTATCATTTACTAGGCACCAGTTAGTTGGCAGATACTGTTCTATATGCTTTTCATGTATCATCTCATCTAATTTTCAACATAATCTTTTGACATGGGAGTTGTTATGATGCACACTACAGATGAAGGAACTGAGGATTAGAAAGTTTAAGTAGTGTCCACAAGGTTAGACCTTGGAGGTGACAGACCTGGAATTAGAACCCAGGCATTTGGATTCTTGGTGTGAAAGAAGATCTAATCCGATCTTCCCCAATTGCTCTATGCAGTAGACAGTGTACGTGTTTCTTATCCATTTATGGACTAGTGGAAAAAAACTGTAAGAAATTAAATGACTTGTTCAATATTAGGTGACAAACCAGAGGTAGAATGCAGTTTTTAATCCCATATTATTTTTTTTTACCCATACCACATTCCACAACATAGTGCAAACTATATCAAAGCATGACTTTACCTTTGGTGGGGCTTGCCTTTGGTAGGACAGAACTAATACAGAAGTTGACAACACTGTATTTTGAGTGGATGGTATTACATTTCTTAGACAACAAATAAGGGAAGACAGTATAAAAGGAAATAGGTGGGAATTTCCTAGAGATTATTTGAGCGTTGGCAAGTCTTTCTGTTTGAGGGAAACACAGGGTAAGTGCAAGAGGATCATTCCTTATCTATAAGCTGGAACCAGATTATGAAGTGCCTTAAAACCTGAACTTCATTAGCTCTCAAAAAGAAAGGCATTAAATGCTGTTTAGCCCAGAATCTGAGATTAAGGATGATTTATCTGAGAATGATGCATGGGACACAGTGCAGCAGTAGTATATGATCACCAGCATGTGTGCTGTTGAATGAGACTCACCTAGAGGTTTATATGAAACACACTAGCTTGTGAACATCAAACTAGGTAGGTCTGGCATGGTCCTTAGAACCTGTGCCATTTATATGAACAGTTATATTTGGGTTTAGATTAAAAGACAGAAAAATGAAGTAGAAATACAGAAATTAGATTAGGCTCGGTAAGTATATTGCAGTACTGAACGTGAGAAGGAAAGAAAATTTGAACTTGGATATTTTCAGAAAGAAAAGGGGGAAAACGGCAAGTGTACACTACAAAGATTCTATAGATATACATCTGCAAGAAATTAAATCTGGAGGAAGAAGAGCTCAGAAGTGTTCTAAGTCATAGGGACTGTGAAGCTTTGAGATTATGTAATATGAAGAGTTCATAAAAGCATCAGTCAGTCAATACAGGGAGCAAGAAAGAAAGGGAAGGCTGTGAGGAGATTATTAGGGATTTTACTTTCAACACGGGGTAGAGATAATTGATTGCCCCTCTGCTTGTAGTTCCTTCTAAAGCAAGAGTCTCGCCTTACCTCCAGTTCCTACTGAAGACGTGAGTTCTAGGTGGCTTTGTTTATACCAAGGGACACCATCTCCCTGGTCACAGCTTTTTAGACCAGAGATGACATCAGATCTAATGTGCACTAGTCATATGGGAATGTGTCTAGTAGCTCTGCTTACAATATCAGGGAGTATCCACAGCTTTGAGGCTTCAGTTCATATTCATCAATAGGAGAATTTGTGTTCTATACTCTGGAGATTTAGCTGTCTACATAATTACTTATATATTATTTAATCTAAATGTCAGCTATCACCCCATTACCCTCTTTGAGCTCCTTTTGAAGAAAAAAAATAGACTTACAGATACTTATATGTTTTTGAACAATATGGTGTTTATTAAATATTTCGTAGAGGAAATGGAAGAGAGGGTACAGATTTCATGTCACACAGCAATCAATTTGGTAAAAGCCATGTTAGACACAGAGCAGCCAGGGTGCAGTGGTGTAAGAATGCAATACACAAAGGCTCACTGCGGAGGTGATGAATGGGGATCAAAATCCAGGTCATGTTTCTCTCACCAAGCTGAGCCCTCATGACAGACTGCATCGGTCTAGACCAGGAAAAGAGCCTTTTTGTACCATATCCTCTGAGAGAGCTGCCTTCTTGAAAATCATCCTCTTGAATGGGGATTTTTTTGTGACCGATACAAGAAAGTCATATAGGCTAGGGGGCAATTCTAATGAAATATTTTGTTTTACCCCCAAAACGCCTCTTTGACCATACCACCACTAAGAGGCCTCTTCTTCCCTCTGCTCTCCATCTTTTTTCCTTTCAACCTTTAATCCTGTGACATCATTCTTCTGGTGCCAGTAGTTATAGAAATCCAGTTATCACCAGAAAATACCGCCAAAATCATGGGGGAAGGAGGAAAAACAATACTCATGTCTCCCTCCTTCCCCGGGATCCCCTGCCAGTGCCTGCTATCCCTGACATCAACAGGAAGCCAGAAAGCAAGGGAACCCAGGTGAAAAGCCCTGTAGGTGTGAGCCTTCTGGTGAACAGAGCAGGGTAGAGAAGGGTGAAAAATGGCTTGGATGGGGGAAGGACCAGCAAAATCACTTTCAATCGAGCCTTTGCAATCTGAACACATCAGCAGTCTTCAAGTTTAGTTTTTTAAGGTGTGAAAAGATGGCATTCACACAATCTTTTTTTCTGAAATGCAGGATTTCAAAAGTATTACTTTGAGGTCATGCTTATTTTGTGTTTGTTCATCGTATGCTCATTTATCTAAGCATCAGTTTTAACTTATGAAAAACACTGATTCCAAAATATATGAGCTTGAAAATTCAAAAACACATACAATACTTGATTTAAGAAACTAGAGAAGTAAACTTAACATTTAAATACTTCTGAAGGTATAAGGGGTTCTTTTTTTCTATAAGCTTTTTTTTTTTTTTTAATTAATTAATTTATTTATTTTTTTGCGGTACGCGGGCCTCTCACTGTTGTGGCCTCTCCCGTTGTGGAGCACAGGCTCCGGACGCGCAGGCTCAGCGGCCATGGCTCACGGGCCCAGCCGCTCTGCGGCATGTGGGATCTTTGCGGACCGGGGCACGAACCCGTGTCCCCTGCATCGGCAGGCAGACTCTCAACCACAGCGCCACCTGGGAAGCCCAGCTGTTTTTTTTTTTTTTTAAACATAACTTACTACAGGATTCCCCAAAGTATATTTTATTGTTATCTGAAAGAGAAGTATGTCAAATGTGGCAGCAGATCATTTCCAGACTCAATTCGGTTTAGTCACTTTTTGGCAGAAGAATCATGCGTTGGAGGGCACATATGCCCTGGGGACACTCAAGGGTATTCACTATGTTTAGCCTAGTCAGCCATTTTGAGTAAATAGAAAAGGCTTGATCTCACATACAACAGAGGGTAAAGTGACTGTGAAAAAAACTTCAAGATTCAATTTAGGGTAGATAAGAGTTCTGTTCTTACTGGACAATTTAAAAATGCGTTTCAACTTCATTGAGATGAGAATTCAAGTATTTTCTTCTTGTTGGAATTGCTAAATAAGGAATTTATTCTCAGAAAAGGAGTTTACTGAAAAGTGAAGATATACAAATAAACAATTCCTAATCAAAATTCCATACAATATGATAACTAGAATATATTAGCATAATATACAAAGCAGAAAGTAGAGTGGTGGTTAAAAAAAAAAATAGGGTTCAGGGAAAGGTGATAAAGAAAGGTGAACAAAATTTTGAGAAAGAAATTTCAAAAAAGGTGTTTTACAATCTATTTTTAATATAGGTTCTTCTGTCACAAGAGAATCATCCATGATAGTAGAACAAATATATTCACTGAAACTTGGAGTGGATCAATGAAACAATTATGTGATGCATATGCCATCTTTGTATAAAGAAAATTTGTAACTAGCACAAGATTACCACTCAAGCCTTAGTTTGAATGGAGGTGAAATTAAATAAACTGAAAATAAGCTAAATAAACTGACATTAGAAGATTACTTTGTACCTACACAGACAAATACAGAAGGATTCAATATAAAGGTACACACCACACTTCATTAACTATGTGTCTCCAGATATAACTTTATAACTCTTTTTCTCTTAAGTATTATTTTTTACTCACTGCAGTACATATTCAGTCTAAAAAAATTAGGAGGATTTATACTGGGATCCTGGTCAGATGGGTAAGGTAATATAAAACATTTTGACAATCTTTAACAAGATTAGCCTGAAAGCAGATGAGACTGATGGAGAGAAAGCTCTAATATAGAAAGCTGGACAAGTACAGAGAGTAGAGCTAGTAGGAGAAGGTCTTAAACTCTTAAAGGTAAGAGGAGGTAGTCAACCATTATCTGGGGATAGAATAAGACTTGATACTAATGACTGCCTTTTACTGTGGTGACACAGCCTTTCATTTGGCAATCTCCCCAGGGACTCATTCAATTGGGAAAGTGTCTGTGCAACAGGATAATAAGGATTTGATGGTCTTTTTTTCAATGAGGCAGAGGGTAAACATCCTTTTTTCTGAGTGTGTCTCCCAAAGCAGCACCTGGTGCTCTCACCAAGGTAAAAGAACCATTTTGTGTGCCCCAGATTTGCAGTGCATGATTCCTCTCATATGTTTCTCTACATAATGCATTTGATTATTGAAAATTTCATCCATATGCCTCTGTTTCATCCAAAAGAGTCCCAGCCAGTATACCAGGATCCTCTAGAATTTTTGAGTCTGGTCAACCCTTATGAAAATAAATACTGTGTCCCATTTAATATACTTGGGATATATTGGGAACAAAATTCCCAAACACCTCCAAAAGTAGGAGACACATCAAGGTTACACTCAAATATTTCTACATTTTTACTTAAGGAAATGAGGACCAAAATAAAATAACCTAATCTTTACCTTAATCTCTAAATTTTATCCAAGATTCTAGCATTCTTTTTCACATGTCATGAAGCACTTTTTTTTTTTTTTTTTTTTTTTCTATATGCGGGCCTCTCACTGTTGTGGCCTCTCCCACTGTGGAGCACAGGCTCCGGACGCGCAGGCCCAGCGGCCATGGCTCACTGGCCCAGCCGCTCCACAGCATGTGGGATCCTCCCGGACCGGGGCACGAACCCGTGTCCCCTGCATCGGCAGGTGGACTCTCAACCACTGCGCCACCTGGGAGGCCCTCATGAAGCACTTTTAACGCAACAGAAAATCTCATCTGAGACTATGTTTCATGTCTTTGGAATACTGGTAGTGGGTCACAATTTGGCCCAATTTAGCATTTTGAAGACTAGTTGGGCAGATAGAAATAGGAAAGAAAAAATACTTAGTATTATGAAAACATATACAGATCAAATGATGCCTATCTATTAGAAAAATGTAACAGCATTTAAATAAAATATTACATCAAAGAGACTGAACTGGCTACAGGTTCAGGCACTAATATGATGAAAGAAAAACAATGTTGAGAGATATAAGTCTCAGGAGAATAAATATATTACGATTGCATTTATACAAAGTGAAAAAGAAAAAAAAGGGATAACTAAGTAATACATTGTTTAGGGATCCAAGCCTACATGTTAATGCCATCAGCACACACTGTAACCTCAGGCCAAATCCAACCCTCCACCTGTTTTTGTAAATAGCACTTTTTTTTTTTTTTCTTCAGAACACAGACACTTCCATTTACTTATGCACTGTCTATTATTACTTTTACACTACAATAGCTGAGTTGAGTAGTTATAACAGAGACCATATGGTCTACGAAGACTAGACTATCTACTATCTGGCCCTAGGTAGTTTTTATATTTTATGAAACTTGATAAACTTCTTCTTTATAATGAACATGGAAGAATATAGTCCAATAATTGCCAACCCCATCTTGAACAAGAAAAAAGTGGTGCAATATGTCTTACTAGACATCAAAAATTATTATAAAGTGCTACTGAATCAGAGCACTCAGGTATTCTGAGTACAAGGATAGAAAAATAGATCAAAGGAAGATCTATGGAAATTTGAAATAGATTATAAACCAAACTGATTTATAACTTATCTAATATTGCAGGTGAGTAGAAAAATAAGGGATTTTTAATGATGGTGACATAATTTTTTATTTAGAAAAAATGAAAATGGACATCTACATATACTATACCCAGAAATCCACTCCATATGGATTGAATTTATAAATGTTAAATTTTTAAAAATATTTAGAAGAAAATACATGAAAATATCTGAATATGGAAGGATTTCTTAAGCAAGAAACAAAATTTGCAAACCATAAAGGACAAGATTAATATATATGACTATGTTAAAATTAAAACCTTCGGTTCCTCAAAATACATCACATAGAAAATGAAAATAATAAATTTATAAATAGGAAAATTCATTTGTATTACTATTAAAATAAAACCTTTAGAGAACACTTCGAACACCATCAAAAAGATGAAGAAGGGCTTCCCTGCTGGCGCAGTGGATAAGAATCCGCCTGCCAATGCAGGGGACATGGGTTTGATCCCTGGTCTGGGAAGATCCCACATGCCACGGAGCAACTAAACCTGCGAGCCACAACTACCAAACCCATGCACGCGCCTAGAGCCCATGCTCTGCAACAAGAGAAGCCACTGCAATGAAAAGCCTGTGCACCGCAACGAAGAGTAGCCCCCGCTGGCTGCAGCTAGAGAAAGACCACGTGCCGCAACAAACGCAGCCAAAAATAAATGGAAATAATTTTTTTTTTTTAAAAAAAGAAGAAAACCAATCCAAGCAGAAAGAGAACAAAGAAATTTTAAAGTCACTTCATAGGATATTTTTTAAAACTTCAACAAACATGAGAATATAAAATTACAATTACAATTAAATACAATATATACCTTCTCTCCTTTCTACAGCTACACTTGCTTTCATTTGACATGTTAATTCTTACATTCTGATGGATATAAAATGACTAATTGTCATTGGTCACTTGTTTTTCTGCATGGTACAACTACCTATTCAATTCTTCATACCATGTAGATACCATAAGTAATAAACTTATATTATATACTACATCTTGTTTGTGAAGGTCACTCTCAACTAAGCTGGAAAGTCTTACAGATCTTCATGGGAAAATAAGGACTTTACTTGAGCATCATATGCTGAAGACCACTGGTTACTACTTACAGAGCGAGATGCAGGTGGGGAGAAAAGGAGAGCATTTCAAATGGAGTGTAAACATGTACGTGTGCTTACATTTCTTTTCTTGAACATTTATTCAGTAGGATCAAACAGCATTGTAAACTCCTCCTTTGGGCAGCAAACTGTGTCCTAACCGTATTGAAGTCTTTAGTCTATAGAAGAACTAAGCAGTGCCCATATGCACTGATTTTGCTCACTGCAGGAGGTAATGAGTCCAACAGAGCTGTTTTAGAGCCACACACTGGGGTTTTTTCATTAGAACAGGACATGCCCACTGGAAATAGGTGAGGAGGGTAAGTACTGAGAAACTGGCCACAGGAACCTGTGGATCAGAAGAGGACTAACAATGGAGAAATTTAATTACTGGAAAAAGAGGTATGGGAGAAAAAGACAATTGTGTGAAGGAAGGGCACAAATAACTACAGAGAAGACAGGAACAAAACGGGCATAGAGACTCCACACAATCACACAATTAAGAAAGACAAATTTAAAGAAAAAAATTGCTTCTTTTTCTTATAGCTTATTCAGCTGTATCTGTTTTTTTTTCCCCCAGCTGTATCTGTTTTCAACCACATAAGGATCCCATTTTCTTAGGATTTTAATTTCAAAAATAATAGACTATTCCATTTCTTTTCCTTCCCCTTTAATTGCACATTGAAACTTTTCCAAAAGCAGTATAAACTATGTATAATTCTTCATTCTTGCTACTGAAATTCTATATTGATATTTCTGTAAAGCACCTTTGCTGTCAATTATCTAACTTCCTTTACTGTAGCCCCACATTCTCTCCTCTCCCTAAAGCCAATCTTAGGGTCATACTTTGTCCCTAACATCATATTCTAAATAAAGATACCATTTAACAGGTTGTACTTCAAATGGTTGAGTAATGAACTGAGTGCTTTGATTTTTTTGATAGATTTATCAATCTATCAAAAAAAGTGTGTTTTGATACATTTATCCACAGCGAGGTTTTCTAGTGAGCATTGCAGTATATCCTCAGAAGGGACTTTTTAAAGTGATTTCCTTGTCTTCCCTTTTCAGTGTTTTAGAGTTTTGTTTCAGTCAGCGTTCTTCGTTGCAAGCAACAGTAATCAATGAACTAATTGAAGCAGAAAATAAGGGGTTGAAATGATATTTCAAGGTTCACAAACTTGACAGGAAGGCTAGAGAACCAGGCTTGTAAAATGGTTAGGGGCCAAAGAGGTTAGTCATCAGAGAACTCATCCAAAATTATACCCAAGAATATTTCATTTAACACAGTATTGATGACACCATTATCAGACAGTTCGCCACTTCTCTGCTTCCACCACTAGACCATCGCCACTGCTATCACCTCCATGGATAATGTTTCAAATGACCTTGTGTCTTTGGCTTATTCCCTCAAGATTCAAAGCCCCAAAGAGAAGCATAGAAACTTGAATTATGTACCTGTATCTTATTTCCCAGTAGTTATTTAAGACAAAATATTTAGTTTTGAGGGCTTCTAATAATGGGAGAGTTTACTTCTGACCACAACTTACACAATGAGTGCTACCCTTAAATTCAGAATGGTGTTTGGATGTAAAACTAAAAAGGTAACAGTTGTCCACATATCACTATTAAACTCACTTTTCTTTTCGCATATGTCACTGAGTTTTCTATGGTTTACCATACTTTCTTTATACACCTAAGACCTCTTCTCCAATGTTCCAACAATGAATTTCCTAATTTACCTATCAGAAACCACTTCCCTCTTTGCAGTCAATAACCTTATCAGTCTTCTTCAAACCCTTTTTGAAGATAAGGTCTTTCTGTTTCAATACTGTTTATGCCATACCATGAGATAAAAGTTAGTCATGTTTTGACTCACTTGGTATGGAAAGTAGAGATTAAAAAGTTATGAAGTGACTGCATACATTAAAAAAAATTATGTTGAAATGTTATCCTCTTAAAATAACAGAAAATAGGATATACAGACTCGTACCATGTTACAAAGAAAGTATCTTGGGCTTCCCTGGTGGCGCAGTGGTTGAGAGTCTGCCTGCCGATTCAGGGGACATGGGTTCGTGCCCTGATCCTGGAAGATCCCACATGCTGCGCGGAGCGGCTGGGCCCGTGAGCCATGGACGCTGAGCCATGGACGCTGAGCCTGTGCGTCCGGAGCCTGTGCTCCACAACGGGAGAGGCTACAAAAGTGAGAGGCCCATGTACCACACACACAAAAAAGAAAGTATCTTTAAGAGAAAACCTGTAATTTTTGATACTATATTCCATTCAGAAAACATGTTCTGGGAACAAGTAGGTCCTGAGAATTAAGGGATGAAAAAGACAGATGAGATCCCTGTGCTCATAGAGTTTGAATGTTCATGTACTGTATATTTATAATTCTTTTCTTAGATTATCAATGCATATAGGTTAGGAATCATGGATTTTATTCTTCTCCATTACTAATCCCATGACAAAAGCACGATATACAAATATATAGATACACATTTAGAATTTCAATTAAATTTTGACTATTTCATCATTATTATTTGATTTTTTTCTTTTATACATAAGATGTCTCTTTTAAGTTGAGAGAGGAACTTTTATCTAATTAAATACCATATAATCAAATTTTGTAAAATTGAGACTAGTACTCAGGTATGATCTCCTTGAACTAGAATTTTTGTTGATTGATTTAGAGGAATACATGCTCAGGGTGAAAAAATTAAATAGAAAATTGCAAAACTATATACAATTAAAAGTATATTTCTGATAAAAATCCCAGCAAGTTATTTTGTGGAAACTGACAAACTATAACTAGATTTTATATGGAGCTATAAAAGTCGCAGAGCAGCCAACATAACACTGAAAGTGTGGGAGGGAAAGGTGCTCACCTATTAACTTTGGAAATGAGTGGAGTCTATAAGACTAAAGGCAAAAAGCATTGTGCATAATAACTGAACTCTAGTTGATAAAGTTGTTGCCGTGAGGGTACAGATTAATAATACTGACATTGCTATACATGCATATATGAATTGAATAATTAAGGAAATGGATGGTGGGTGATGGGAAAAAGACTTATCATTGTTTGGAGTGGAAAGTTACAGATAAGTAAGGGGAGGGGACTAGAACGATCCATGTTGTAATGAATTAAAGTTGGAGACTCCCCAAAAATTCATATTTAGCTTCATATACCTTGATGTAGATTCAAATGCTTACATATAGACATCTTTATAGGTACATGTATGTACACAGATTAGTATACATATATTTCTTTGTCCTTTTTATTAAGAGGCACTAGAAGTAAAACCAGCCCAATGGTAAGGAGCACTTTCTCCAATATTGGTTTTTAACACCTTCTCCAATAAAAAAAAGTCAGGAATCCTTGGAGAAATAGCTGATTCTGGGACTGAGGTAGAAAACAAGATTAGCCTGCAGCACCTTGTAGAGCCAGAAAGTATGGAAGAACTCTACAAACAGACAAACAAACCCACTTTGGGGTATGTTAATGTGGCACAGTTCCAACTAAAAAAATCCCCAATGTTGAAAGCTGAAACAATTTGAACAGTTAATAGTATTAAATTACAACCCAAGTATAAAGTAAATATCCATGAGTCTATGCAGCTATGACTAAGCACATGACTGGGGGAGATTAGACAAATCACCTGTTCATAAGCATTGTATATAAGCACTCTCACACCCAAGGATGTGGAGCGTAACTCTTCATTCCTTAAGTGTAGGCTGAACACTATGACTTATTTCTAAAGACCTCAGTACGAAGAGGGGGAAAAAATAAATTTACAGTGAAGAAACATGGCAAACACTACCTTTGCCCAGTGATCAAGGTTAATATCAACAACGATAGTCATGTTGATAATATGTATTCTGATAGTATGATAGTATGTGATGTGATGACAGTGGAAATATATGTCTGTGGTCTTCCTCTCCCAAAACCCAAATCTTAGTCTAATCATAGGAAAAACCGTCAGACAAGCCCAAACAGAGGGACATCCTGCAATATACCAAACCAGTATTCCTCAAAAGTGCTGAAGGTCAAGGGAAGTCTGAGAAACACCCAGAGTCAAGAGGGGCCTAAAAAGTCATGACAAGTAAATGTATTGTGTTATCCTGGATGGGATCTTGGAACATAAAAAGACCATTAAGGAAAAACAAGAAATTTGAATAAAGCATGACTTCAGTTAGTAAAAATGTATCAATATTGGTTCATCAATTTCAAGAAATGTACCATACAGTTAAGATGTTAAAAATAGAAGAAACTGATTGTGGGATACATGGGAATTCTCTGTACTACCTTTGCAATTTTTTTTAGTAAAGTTAAAACTATTTTAAAATAAAAAGTTTATTTTAAGAAAGATATACCTCTGTTCTATGCAGGGCCTAATTCTGCAATCCTCTTCTCAGAGGTAAACATCAGACCCAGTTTCTTTGTTGCCTTTCATAGTCTTCATATTTATGGCAACAAGCCTAATAATAATAATAGTAATAATAATAACCTATATGGTTAATCATATTTATGTTCGTAACATCATATGCTTTATATATTTAAAAGCATATATACTTATAAACATATATAATTCTGCTTACATGAACTTTAGCATTCTATATACATATTATTCTGAATATTTATTTATTGTTTAATATTTCTTGGAAATAATTTTATGCCAATACATATAGAGCTACTTCATTTATGTTCCAACAGCTCTTGGCATAGCATTGAATGAAAGTATCTTACTAGAGTTAATGAATCTCTTGTTAATGGTAAAGCATGTTGTTTTTACATATATATGTGATTATATTGATTCTACAAGTAGAATTGCTGTATCAAAATGTATGTGCATAGGGAATTCCCCGGTTGCCCAGTGGTTAGGACTTGGTGCTTTCACTGCGGGGGCACGGGTTTAATCCCTCGTCAAGGAACTAAGATCCCACAAGCCGCGTGGCAAGGCCAAAAGGAAAAAGACAAAAAGAGACAAACAAAAAACAAAATGTATGTTCACATAAATTGTTTGATATAAATACCAAACTGCTCACCGACTAGGCTACACTACTCTACCCTCCATCAGTTAAGTATGAAAATACCTATTGTCCCTCACAATCAGCAGTATCATCTATTACCAAATTTTTAATATAAAGTGCATTCTATCGCTGTTTTAAATATACTTTTTAAAAGTATAATCAAGGTTGTGCACCAATTTGCTACCAAAAAGCCCTTTGTACCAAAAGTTATTGGTGTTAAATATGAACTTATTACTCAATAATGTTAGACAAATGGAGAGCCATTTAGAAGAGGATGAAAACTGGATCCATATCTCATACCAAACCACGGGTATAAATCTACAAAACTGTCAATAATTAAAGTGCTTGAAAAAATGAAGCCTTAAAGTAGTTAAAGAAAACAGAGGTAATTATTTTATGGCTTTGGAATTGGAAGGCCTTTTCCAACCATGCCCCAGGAGCTACTAAAAACCACCCAGGAGCCACAGAAGAAAATTTTAGTCTTTAACTACATGGAAATTAAAATCGTCTACAAATTTAAGAGAAAAAAGCAAAATAAACAAAACAAATGCATAATATATTCATATATGTACATATAGGTAAATGCACACACAAAAGAAAAGCAAATGATACTAAAAGATATAAAGATAGTCAATCTCATTCATATTAAGGAGAATTACACTATATATATCATCTCTACAGACTGTCCAAGAGCTAAACGTTTGACAACACTCTATTTGCACACCTTTGAGAAAAGAGGTACTCTTATATTGATGGGATTGATGGCAGGAGTGTGAAATAGTTCAACTTCTAACGAAGGGAAATGTGACAGTATCTTTTAAAATTGTAATTACATTTACTCTTTGACTCAGGAATTCCACTTTGGGAAATATATCTTACCAATACACCAATAAACATAGAAAATGATTTATGTACATCTTTCTTCATAGAATTCCTGTTCATAATAGCAAAATATGAACACAAGCCAAAGGCCCATCTATATAAAAGTTAACAGTAGTATATTTATATAGTGGAATATGTAAATCTTTCTAAAGAATGAAAATGCCACCTATGTAAAATAAAAGAAAAATTTCACATTATATTTTTACATCAGAAAAAGAAAGTATGGTATAGAAGCATGGATATTATATGGTATTTTAAAATATATTTGCATTTTCTTATGTCTACATGATAAAAACTGAACAGATACATTTTAAGGACTAATAAAATTTGCTTCTTTCAGAGGGCAGAGGTATGGTGTGTACATGGACACAGGGGTAGAAATGACTTTTCAAAGTTTAGCATTGTGTATCATTTGGATTTGATCCCTGTGAATATATTACTTATTGAAAAAAATAAATTAAACGATAAATTAAAAGCTACACACTGCTTCTGTGTGCCCCTTGTCCATTTTTATATTGAGCTATAGATTCCTTTCCTAATGAATATAATAATTCTTCACAAGGTAGAGAGATTGATCCTTTGTAATACATTTTGTACATATACTTTTTCACATTTGATATCTGGGCCTTGTTTGTGATATTTTTTCTCTTGGAAAAATGTTTCATTTGTAATCAAATTTGTCAATATTTTATGAACGTTTCTGTTGTTTGAAACCAACTTAAAATGGTCTTTGCTGCCTCAATATTATTAAAAAAAATTTACCCTTTATTTTTATCTAGTTCTACGGTTTCTTTATATTTGACATTAGTCTTTGATTTGTTAATTTATTTGTGGTTTAAAAAAAGTAAGTAGAGATTTACCCCATCTTGAAAAGTTCTAGCCAGTTATTGTTATAGTTATTGAGTGATACACCTTTCCTCCCTGACTTAGGTAACATTTTCATCACACACTCAATCCTTTTTACAAATTACACTCTATTATTTTCCTTTATAAATTTATTTCTGATCATTTGACCTATTATGAATAGAACATTTTCCCATTATATTTTCCCTAGAATTTTGTTTATAGAAAATCTATCAATTTTTGTTAATTAATCATTTAATCAGATGCTTACTGAATATTTCTATATTCCTAATAGTTTTAAAGTTAATTTCTTGGGTTATACTAATATAAAATAATATCAGTCAAAAAAAGTAAATTAATTCACTGCATAAACTTAAAGTCATAGCAAGTGTTTTAATTAGTGTGAAATTATCTAAATGAAATCACTTCTTGGTAATCCACATACAGTAAAGCCATATTAAAATTCCCTGTGTTGTCTCTGGTTGCTTTATTTTAATAATTTGTTTTGTGTCCCAGCACACAGTACTGGTGAAAATGGACAAGAAACAAGAGCATACAAACTGCAGACTATTTTTTTCTGGTTCCTCAAAGCCTATTTCTTATAGGTTGAATTTGGAATTATTTTTTCACAATCAGCCACAAAGATAATATCCAATTTTATAGTGAAGGAGGAGGCTCAAGGTTCAGAAGAGAATGCTTTGCCTCCAGAAGAGTATAAATAATGATGGAGGTCATTAAATCAGCAATATAAACAGACTGCTTAGTAATGTATAGCCTTATTTTCATCTTGGAATATTACATCCATAATTCTCAGCTAGTATTTTTGCTCTAGAATAATCAATATTCAATACAATGTAATAATGTAAGGTAATGCTGTAGAGGGTTTTCACAAATGTTCTGCAAAACTCTGTAGGACAAATTGTCCCTTTTGCTCTTTGCATTAGTTGGCTGCAATTTAATTTATGTTCTTCAGTTGTTCCTTGTTTCTTAGCAAAATTAATAGCCATTGGAGTTCAGTTGCTTTATAACTTGGGTAGTTATCACTGTGTCCTGTTTAAATGTTTCTCTTAAGAATATGTTAAATCCTTTTTACTACCTTTTCAATGTTCCAAAGCTGGAAATGGTAACAAATACCTGGTTCAGTGTTTCATATATCAGCACTTATAGATATGTGCACTATATTCTAAAGATTACGTGATATCATGACATATATGTTACAATAAAAACTATTTATCATATTTCTGAGACCAACACTGGGAATACTTTAGAGGAAATTTATATCCTGTGTCTTGGGTGTGTCCATGTGCCAGCCTGCTTTTTTATTTTTTGGTGACCTCTTCTATCAGTTGTCAATAAAGGATTAATCCTCTTAAACAGTACATCACCTAGACTTATTTATAAATGCAGACGTATGTGTTTCAATATATGAAAGTTAATATGCTCACAATGTGTAGTGTATTTAGAGAATATTGGCAATGGTCAGAAAATCATAGTTGTTAGGATTTTTCTCTTTAAAAAAGGAAACTTTTAAATTTGTGCTTTTTTGAATTATAAAGTACTTCAGTCATTATCAGAGAATACACAGACACAACAATTAAACTGAAAAGAATAAAATTTGAATGAGAACTTTCTGTTAACAGTAAGACTGGATTTGCAGGGATGGTAGTAGATTATGCAACTTCCTATAGTAATTAGAACAATTGAAGACAGAGCTCTAATTCCATTAATAGTGAAATATTGCTAGATCTGAGTTTTATTTTTTGAGAACAGATTTTGTATTCTGACATTTTTAATAATTTTGATTTTTTAATAATTATTTTTAAAACGTCTAATAATTTTCAATAAAATTCCACTTTTTAAAAATTCCACTTATAATTTATTCTGTTATCAATTATAATTCCATTAAAACGTTTTTCAAGTTCTATTTTTTGAAACACATTTAAAATACTATGTCATATGTCCAGTAATTTTTTTTTTCTTATAATGCTTTCTGGGACATATTCCCTCACACTAACTTTTGAGAATTTAATATTTCCTTATTTAACTTCTTTCTTCTGTAGAAAGTATGTAACATATATGCAATATTTATGTATTTTTCTTAAAAATTGCATAAACTATTTAAAACCTGGAATAGAATTTCAAGACAGTGTTGGAAAGTATTTGAGAGATGTCTATTCCAGAATGTAGCTATTTAGATTGAGCTGGCTGCCACAATGGAGACGGCCTCTTATTGTCTTAAGTGTTTTCTTAGTTAAATCAAATCATAGCTCTTTGTGATTTCCACCCATTGCTTTAAATTTTGACTTCTGGGAAAATAAAAATGCTCTGCATTTATTCTACACTATTTCTTTAACAATTAGAAAAGTTATTCTGTTTCTAGCACACCCAATAACTAATTTCCATCCTCTTTATGTGCATTAATTTTAAATGTCATTCATGATACTCTAATCTTAGAATTTTAAAGTATTTGACATCAAATAATTAACAGTTTTGAAGACTTATGAAGGGCTAGGTCTTGGATTAGGCAATTTTTTAGACTATCATTTAATAATTATAGGAACTGTATAATATAATAAATAATTCCCAAATCTGTGACTTGACACACTAAACGTTTTTGTCTGCTCATGTCACAATTCACTGGGGTCAGTAGAGGTGGGAGGTGCCTAATTATAGGTGAAAGACATGTCTGGGTAAGGCCTAGAGATAACAATGCAACTTCCATTCAGTTTCCGATAGCTTAAGCTCAGTCACGTTCCAAACCTACTCTAAAGGACCTGGAAAACGTGGTTTGGCCATGTACCCAGGAAGAGAACGAAATCAGTTTGCTGAATTCATAGCAATATCATTGCCACAATCCACTCTTCTCATTAACAAATGTCTGTCCCTCTCATTTTTCCAAATGAAAACGACATTTTCTCTCCAATGAGTCAAAGGCCCAGTTAATACCTCCAGCTCTAAGTCAAGGGTCTCTGGTTAATGCATGGTCCAGTATCTGGTCTGGATGTGGCTCTTTGATTGCATCAGTCTATGAGCTAAAATGGCAAAGAAGAGACAACACTCATTCCCTTCTGGAAAAGGGAGGAATAAGAGTCCAGGCAAGTCACCAAAACACAGCTATTCTGAAATTCCTCTGTATAAACACTGTAAAAAAACTTCTACTCTAGGGGTTGGGCAGTTCCTTGAATTGGTCATGATTCTGCTCTCTGTGTGGTTTACTGCATCCATTTTTCTCCTGAAACATGCTCTGGAAAGTTTCCTTTATCTACTGATGAGGAAGATGCTGCTTTGCATCCTCCTCCCTGATTTTGGATTATTTTAAGGTTCAACTATCAATATCAGGCATTTTAAAATCTGGCCCTAATTTTCTTTCTACCAATACAAATCCCTGCAAAAATCAGTAAGCTTCTGATACATTTGCTTTCAGAAAGTGCCCTGTATCAGTAACCACCACCCAAATGTTATTTTCCTACACAGAGTTATACAGTCTTTTCTCCATAACTTTTCTTTCAACTTGTTGCAGCTGCTTGGTGGCTAATAGACTTGTGTGAACAGGACAAAACCTTTATCCATTCTTTGCCACAGGCTGAGTCACTCTTTTTGAAGAAGTCCTACTGGGTCTTTATTACTCAAAATCTATTAGAACCTCATCTATTACTACGTCTAGAAGTTTTCTTTCCAAAGTCTTTTAACTCCAAGTTCTTGAATACTCTTTAGTTCTTTTCATTTCTACTCCCTATCTGATCAATTCTTTTTTTTTAAACTCATATTTTCTTTTACTTATCTTCTAATTGAAGCCTATAAAAACCAATGTAAATCATTACTAAATTTTTTTTTTTACCTAGAGCTACAAGCTCAGTAAGCATTTGGTTTGCTTTCTAATTTTCACAGGTGATAGTTTTAGGAAAGGTATTACCATTATATTTCATGGATATTTAGCCATTTACCCAGTTTGTTTCCTCCTAGGATCTACCATGAACCACTCAGCCATTTACATATTTGCCCCTTCTCCCTCCTCTCAGGTCCAGTTCCCCACAAATACAGTTCCTGTATTAGTCAAGATAAGCTAACTATCTTCAAAAATCATGTTGCTTATTATAATTTTGAATTATGTATATTCTTTATTATTATTGTAATCAAATATTCCCTAAGTTGTAACTTCATCTCTCCCTATCTATCAAAGCATATTCATCACTATTTAAACTCGCTTAATCTTTCCCATTGGAAAAAAAATCTAACTTTCATTTAATGATGGCAGTATAAAGTCTTACCAGAAAAACTTTCTCCTATTTCTAAATAAATAAGCACAAACAGAAAAAAATGAAGAGGCAACACTTAGCACCGGAAATATTTTAAAAAGTGTTGGTCAAGAAAAAAAGCCAAAGAACTTGTAACTGTACTGCACAACTCCAAGTAACACCCCCCTTCCCTTTTGAAGTCATAATGGTGAATGGGAAAAATCTAGAGAACTCTTTTGAGACCCTCAAATATAGAGATATTCAAGATGTTCTTATCTTTTCCTTCTTAGAATTGAAAAGAAAGCTATCACTGAGAATATATAGGTAAAATAGGAGAGGAAATTACTAGAGTTATCTGAAAGCAGTAAGGCACTAGGGTTCACCCTGAAAGAACTGCAGTGATCTCAAATTTGAAAACTCTTGTCAAAAATTTTAAAAAATTAAAAAAAAATACAGAGTGAAGTAAGTGAGAAAGAGAAAAACAAATACTGTATCCTAACACATATATATGGAATCTTAAAAAAAAGGTTCTCAAGAACCTAGAGGCAGGACAGGAATAAAGATGCAGACATAGAGAATGGACTTGAGGACACGGGGAGGGGGAAGGGTAAGCAGGGATGAAGTGAGAGAGCGGCATGGACTTATATATACACTACCAAATGTAAAATAGCTAGTGGGAAGCAGCCACATAGCACAGGGAGATCAGCTCGGTGCTTTGTGACCACCTAGAGGGGTGGGATAGGGAGGGTGGGAGAAAGACGCAAGAGGGAGGAGATATGGGGATATATGTATATAAAAAAGAAAAAAATATATATCACCTGAATAAATGTAGTGCACATTTATTGACACATTTTCTAGTTGTGTTGCTTTGGGCAAGACACTTAACCTTCCCGGTTTCAGGTGTATTATCTGCGAAATGGAGGTTATACTTCAGTGAGTTGTTACGAGTAAATGAGAAAAGCCTAAAGTGCTTAGAACCATGCCTGGCACTTAGTTAAGTGCTCAATAAATATTATCTATTATTACTATTTTAAAAATTAATATTATTACTATATTTTAGTATTATCTATTATTACTATTTGTTTTAATTTGTACTTAATGTATCCTGTTTCTCTAGCCTGTTTTGGAGTCATTTTACCTTCCACGGTAGGTCCACTGGCTCTTAGCTCAGTATCCACATGTAGACACTAAGAACAGCTTTGGAAAACCTAAAACAGAGGATCTCCTTTTGCCTGATCACCTGTGCTACTTTTCTTTTTTATTTGCCTCAGGGAAGCCTATTTGCACAGAATTCCAAGTGGCTACTTGAGAATACCTTCTCTTTTCTCTCAGTGTTACCCTTAGTTTCTTTAAACTACTTCTCTAATTGCTGAGGACAAGAAAATCAGGATACAGGATTCTTTCTCCTCCCCTCTTGATTTCCCTCTTCTCTCTTCCATTCTCTAGAGCCAGAATACAGTTTGCTTTATTTTATTCCTCTCCCCTGCTGTATCTTACTATTATATGAAGGCCTTAGAGGCCATAGAATAATAACCTCATTTTTAAGTGCGTTTTTACCACTATACCATAGGGAAAATCTATGAATTGAGATATCCAAATCCTTTCTCACTACAACAGTGTGGTTTGCAAGACTGTTTACCTGTTATATTTTGAATGTCAAAAGCTGAAAATTATCTTGATCTTTCTCTTTGTATACTCCAATAAAAATTAATTTTAAAAAATCCTTTTGGTAAGATATTAAAAAAAAAGACAATTATGACTAAAACATAGGGAGCCAGGAGGTATGGAGTGAGGGTGGAGAGGCAAGGACTTGTGGCAGAAATGTGTGATGTTTCCTGTAATATAGCACTTTTTCAATTATTTTGAGAAAAATTCCCCTTTCATGCATCCTACATACTTCCAACTCAAGCAGAAGCCAGAATGCCAGTTTCTCAACCTCTATTTGTACCCAAGGTACTGGTATATGACCTAGGCTCTGCAATTCAGACTCAACTACTTGAGACTTTAATTCAGAAGTGGGCAATATGAAGAAGCAGAAACCGAGTAAAACCCATTTGGGGAAGATAGGAGCCATAGAAGCATGCAGGTTTCAGGGCAGTGAAATGGAAATTCTGCCACCTAGGTCAGCGGCAATTATGATGGCACTGGGGTCTGCATCTACAGTGGCTGGTAGACCCAGCAAGTGTGATATGAGCATTATTCCAGGCTGTGTGACCTTTAGACCTGACCGTTGGGCTTCCCTAATCAGTAAACTCTTAAATAACTGTTTTCAGAAGTTTCTACTGTTCGCATTTGAGATCTTGAATTACTCATAAAAAGACATCATATCATATGGAGGTGGTTACCTTAATAGGATAAATCCAACAAATATTAATCCACGACTATGCATATAACAGGTGTTACGTTGGACATTTGAACTATAATGATAAATTATAGTTCAATCTCTATCTCCAAAGAACCTATAATCCAGGGGGACCAGATTTTTAACACAACAGCTTTCCATTCTTTCTCACAGGGTTCCTAAATTAGATAATAATATAACATCAATAGTTTACATTTTTAAAATTAAGGAAATGTCTTAATTTTCTGATAATTAGTACAGACAGAAAATTTAAACATTTATATATAAGAATATACACTTTTAAAATTATTGGATCTGGCATTATGTATATTAAAAGGAATATATTTTCCAAATGATAGCATGAGTATAGTGGGCTAACAGATTCTTTGGAGTTTAATAATGAAAAATTATCTGTGCTCTGTGGTTCCTATTAACCTCTTTATCAGTACAATCTTACCCTTCCAATGTGTGTCTTCAGACTCATGGATTAAAAATAAGGAGGGTTGGGCTTCCTTGGTGGCGCAGTGGTTCAGAGTCCGCCTGCTGATGCAGGGGACGCGGGTTCGTGCCCTAGTCCAGGAAGATCCCACATGCCGCGGAGCGGCTGGGCCCGTGAGCCATGGCCGCTGAGCCTGCGCGTCTGGAGCCTGTGCTCCACAACGGGAGAGGCCTCAACAGTGAGAGGGCCGCGTACCGCCAAAAAAAAAAAAAAAAAAAAAAGTAGGGTTGAAATAAGATCAAGTGAAAAATAATAGTATTAAAATAGACTAATGTAAGCATAGCTAGTCTAATGTAACAAATTAAAGATTATTGGTCATTGGAATTTCCCTGGTGGCCCAGTGGTTAAGACTTCACCTGCCAATGCAGGGGGTGCGGGTTTGATCCCTGGTCGGGGAGCTAAGATCCCACGTGCCTTGGGGCCATAAAACCAAAACATAAAACAGAAGCAATATTGTAACAATTTCAATAAAGACTTTAAAAATGGTCCACATCAAAACCACAAAATCTTTAAAAAAATTTTTTTTACAAATAAAGATTATTGGTCATTATTACAGGTTCTATTGTTTCTACATAATTTTTGTTTTCTATCTATAGATTTCTTTTTTTTTTTTGCAATATGTGTACTTACTGTATTGATGGTCCCTCAGAAAAAAACAAAACGGTGTGTAGGGTTTGTTAATTAGTTCTAAGCAACTAAAGAACCACGTACAAGTTAGCATAAGAATTTATATTTGGAATAGCAATAAATTATTTTCATTTGCCTTTCATATTCTCTCCACCAGAGATAAGTCAACCTTGCTTATTTATCCTGAGACCTGTTCTCTAAGGAGTCTGCAAAATTTACGCATGTAACTCAGCCTATAAAGTGCTTCCTGGACAGCATTTCAGAAACTCCAAATTCTGGAGCAAGTCTCTCCATTATACTGTAATGCACCTCACATTAACCATGCAATCATAAACAATGTTAGTAACTTATAAGTTACTGAAAGTATATTATACTCCATATTTTGTTCCAAGTGCTATAAGATATTTTGTTTCTTTAATACACTCTAAATCTTAACTTCATTGTTTAGATGAGAAAAACAAAGCTTAGAGAAAATTATAAACACTCAATCTTTCTAGCTCCAAAGACACCATAGATATCTATCACAGATACCAAGATATGGTCTCTAGGAGGCTGGATCAAAAGAGGGGTACAGAGAGTACTGGGTATCGAAGACATGTTTTCTGGTGTTCTTTCTGAGGCTTTTCAACTGTATTATGGTCTCAAATTCAGAGTGCTCTGTATTGGTGGTGGTGGTGGAAGTTTATTTATTTGTTTTTGCTTGTTTTGTTTGAAACTCCAAATATGGACAAAAAATAAATACCCCTCGACTGACTAGTTGGAAGGTCGTCATGATATGTGACATTTTATAATCTATAAAGACCCACACAACTGTGAAAAATACAGTAATTGCTATTTTACACAAGTCAAGACCTCTGATCTCTCTAGAAAAATCACATTAAGGAATGAGATGAACTGTAAGAATGTTGATACTGGAAGCCAACTCCAGTTTCTAATAAAGATTAAATGAATGTGCTTCTCTGTCAACTAGGTCCAAGAGAGAAAGGAGTTTATAAAGTTTTAAATCAGTGTGCTATACCAATTATAGTTCATGTTTCTCGATCCAAAATGGAAAATTATTATATAGCCAGAATGTATCTTAATAGATTCTATAAATGTGAATTTATGGATTAGATAAATTTGGAATAGCTTCTAAACTCCTTTCAAGTTAAAAAAAATACCATATTAAATTTTAATTAATTCAGTCACTTAAATTATCATCAAGACTCTTCCTTCAGAAATAGATTTATGTAAATGCAAGACTGAATAGAAAGAATATGCATGATTGGTAGAAATATCCTTTATATTTTTAAAAAATATTTTGGCACATACCCTTGTGCCAAAGAGGGTTAAAGCAGAGTAATCTCACTGTCCCTTAAAATACTTGATGGCTGAGATTCCAGCTCTATAATTCCATTTCACTCCGGAAGCATAGTGCCACAAGTCATTTTACCTCACTGTCACTAAGGTATGTAGTACTGCCTTTCTAGTTCATGTAGTAGGAATAAAACTAAACGACTCTGGTGCTCTAAGAGCAAGAGCATTTTTTTTTTTTTTTGCGGTACGCGGGCCTCTCACTGTTGTGGCCTCTCCCGTTGCGGAGCACCGGCTCCGGACGCACAGGTTCAGCGGCCATGGCTCACGGGCCCAGCCGCTCCGCGACATGTGGGATCTTCCCGCACCGGGGCACGAACCCGTGTCCCCTGCATCAGCAGGCGGACTCTCAACCACTGCGCCACCAGGGAAGCCCAAGAGCATTTTCACTGTATTAAGACCAGGCAGCTGATTTTGGTCTTGTTTTTCAGATGTAAGTGAATTTTAATGCCAAGGAAATTTAGGGAGCTTACACCAGGGATCTGGAGTTAGAAGACAGAGATTTAAGATTTTGTTCCATCATTTACATTCTATTTGACACTGAGAAAATTGATAAAATTTCCTACTTCTTCACCTATTAAATGGAGTTAATAATAACCTCCACTCAATATCATTATGATTATATAAAGATTGTACATTGTAAAATATTAAAATGTTGTATCTGGTTAAATTTCAGGCCCTATGCAGTGAAGCCAGATGGCCACAGCTGTCCCAGATGTGACATTAAGGCAAAACATAATTGGAGAAGAAGGAAATATTGATTCTCTCCATCACTTTTTGTATTGTTCTCTGTACTGAATAAATCAAGATCCATTTTGCAAGCTGTATTTGTTTCTTTTTTAAGTTTGAGGGCAACGACAAAAACCAGTTTCTTTGTGCTTCAAATAATTTATAGACTCTAGTATTTCTTTGCTCTCAAATTCTGGTTAAAAATAACAATCCAGCCATTCGTTTATGATATTTAACATGATTAGGCAGCTTTCTTACTTTTCTTCCCAATTATGGTTTAAAGTATGTTTACTCATGACTATGTGTACTTATGTTCAAAATCCGTATGTGAACTCTTCCAGCAACAGTTTGTCTTTTACTATACCCAGACATCTGATGGGTGCCAGTGACCTAAAAATAATTAATTTATTTCCAGGTCCCATCCAGTATATAAAGTTGAAGAAAAGAAAACTTGAGACCTGAAATCCAAATTTTAGAGGGAGGGAACACAGAGACTTTCCAATCCAGTCTCTTCTTTGTGGAGGTGAGAAAGCTGAGGACTGGTGATTTGAAGTGACATGCGTAAAGTCACATTGTTAGTTAATAGTGAAGTCAGGGCTGGGTCCGTGCTATTCCCAGGGTTCCACATAGCTTTCATCTGCATTCCTCAGTGCTCTCAGTCACTAATTTCTTCTGTCCCGAAACAGTTATTTATTTTGGCTGTGAACAATAGCTTTCTGTGACACCTTCAGCACTGCTTTTTAAAATACATCTCTATTTTTGGTTCTGTAGTATCTCCTAACTTCTCTGACTTGTAATGATTCATAATATGGTGCTTCCATTAAGATATAGCCTCAAGTACTGGCTGCACCAGACATGCACATAAAAGAAAACATTAAAATTTTTAAAAAGACCTCAAAATAGTGATACAGCTGTATAGAGAGACAGACAGCCTGATTTCATATATTACTGGAAAAACAAAGTTTTTTAAACAAATGAGAAAGCAAAAGAAGGAACAAAGAAAACCCTAGACACTGCACACCCTCAGAATAAATCCTATATTCTCAGAAACTACAACCAAGTTCCCTAAGTACAATATGGTTCTAATTAGACTTTTGTTGTTGTCAAGATGAATAGTGCCAATCAAAGAAGAGAAGAAAGAATATTGGACTAGCTAGTTCATAGACCACTTCATCTTTCTGCATTTGTTTCTAAACCTGAAGACTGAGGAGTTTGAAACTAAATTACCTCTAAGTTACTTTCCAGTTATAAGTTATGTAATTTTCAAGGTACTTAACCCACCACCTCTACCTTTTGTACTTTCTCTATTGACTAATCAACACCAACAAACTTACAGATTTCCATAACCCTGAATGTTCAAAGCTTTCCACACTTTATTCATATTTGTAAATACCCATTTACAAAAATTTTAGCACCTCATTCTTAAAAATTTCAGCACCTCATTCATATTGCATAAATATCCATTGGTCAGGGTGGTGCAATATCCCTTGAACCAGACCATCTTTGAATTAATAATTAATTAACAAAGTTAGAAAAAAAGTAAGGGATGAGGGCTCTGAGAATTAATATACTACATTTCTAATTTAATTGTTAGAGTCGAAATAACATGTAAGAAAATACTGTCTGTGTTGTAGTTGTCTAGGTAATTGCAGGATTTGGGTAATGTAAATCAAACGATTCTTGAATTAATAAATGGTAGGAGTACTATCACAGTAGTGACTCTTATTAGCTTACTTCTTGAATGAAATGTTGGTCTCTACACATTTATTTATTAACATACCATTTAAAAAGCAGATAGATCACTAATTCTAGTCTACTAAATGTTGTATAATATTTTTATTCCACAAAGAAAAGGAATGACAGTAGAAAAATAAAATGAGCTATATGTAAAATTATAGCTCAGTGACAGTTATCCATGACAGGTGAGATGGTGACTGTCTTGGATGAACAGCATCAACAATCACATTTCAGACTGCATCAGCTTCTAGCAAACCCTCTACCAGAGGTGTTGCTAAGAATAGATTTATTATAGTTGTTAGCTCAATTCTCAAGTCTGAGAGGAGATGCCAGTGAGCCATGTCACTAAGAGAACAGCTATAGAGGGCCTGCCTGTATAATCCTCACCAGAGAGCAATTCCCCTCAAATGATGTTGGAATAAGTCATTTAAAATAATTCAATCTGATTGTAGCTTTAAAGATATAAGAAGTTGATCATCTCAATAGATGCAGAAAAAGCTTCTGACAAAATTCAACACCCATTTATGATAAAAACTCTCTAGAAAGTGGGCAAAGAGGGAAACTACCTCAACATAATAAAGGCCATATATGACAAACCCAAAGCCAACATCATTCTCAATGGTGAAAAACTGAAAGCATTTCCTCTAAGATCAGGAACAAGATAAGGTTGCCCACTCTCACCACTATTATTCAACATAGTTTTGGAAGTTTTAGCCACAGCAATCAGAGAAGAAAAAGAAATAAAAGGAATCCAAACCAGAAATGAAGAAGTAAAACTGTCACTGTTTGCAGATGCCATGATACTATACATAGAGAATCCTAAAGATGCTACCAGAAAACTACTAGAGCTAATCAATGAATTTGGTAGAACAGTAGGATACAAAATTAATGCACAGAAATCTCTTGCATTCCTATACACTAATGACAAAAAATATGAAAGAGAAATTAAGGAAACACTCCCATTTACCACTGCAACAAAAAGAATAAAATACCTAGGAATAAACCTACCTAAGGAGACAAAGGAACTGTATGCAGAAAGCTATAAGACAATGATGAAAGAAATTAAAGGTAATATAACAGATGGAGAGATATACTATGTTCTTGGATTGGAAGAATCAACACCGTGAAAATGACTATACTACCCAAGGCAGTCTACAGATTCAATGCAATCCCTATCAAACTACCAACGGCATTTTTCACAGAACTAGAACAAAAAATTTCACAGTTTGTATGGAAACACAAAAGACCCCGAATAGCAAAACAATCTTGAGAAAGAAAACAGGAACTGGAGGAATCAGGGTCCTGGACTTCAGCCTATAATACAAAGTTACAATCATCAAGACAGTATTGTACTGGCACAAAAACAGAAATATAGACCAATGGAACAGGATAGAAAGCCCAGAGCAAACCCACGCACATATCGTCACCTTACCTTTGATAAAGGAAGCAAGAGTATACAATGGAGAAAAGACAGCCTGTTCAATAAGTGCTGGGAAAACTGGACAGCTACATGTAGAAGAATGAAATTAGAATACTTCCTAACACCATACACAAAAATAAACTCAAAATGGATTAAAGACCTAAATGTAAGGCCAGGCACTATAAAACTCTTACAGGGGAACATAGGCAGAACACTCTATGACATAAATTGCAGCAAGATCCTCTTTGACCCACCCCCTAGAGAAATGGAAATAAACAAATGGGACCTGATGAAACTTAAAAGCTTTTGCACAGTGAAGGAAACCATAAAAAAGACACAAAGACAACCCTCAGAATGGGAGAAAATATTTGCAAATGAAGCAACTGACAAAGGATTAATCTCCAAAATATATAAGCACCTCATGCAGCTCAATATCAAAAAAACAAACACCTCAATACAAAAATGGGCAGAAGACCTAAATAGATATTTCTCCAAAGAAGATATACAGATTGCCAAGAAACACATGAAAAGATGCTTAACATCACTAATCATTAGAGAAATGTAAATCAAAACTACAATGAGGTATCACCTCACATTGGTCAGAATGGCCATCACCAAAAAATCTACAAACATGGGGCTTCCCTGGTGGTGCAGGGGTTCAGAATCCGCCTGCCAATGCAGGGGACATGGGTTCGAGCCGTGGTGTGGGAAGATCCCACATGCCACAGAGCAACTAAGCCCATGCGCTACAACTATTGAGCCGGTGCTCTAGAGCTCACAAGCCACAACTACCGAAGGCTGCGTGCCTAGAGCCTGTGCTCTGCAACAAGAGAAACCACTGCAATGAGAAGCCCGTGCACCACAAGGAAGAGTAGCCCCCGCTCACTGCAACTAGAGAAAGCCCACGTGCAGCAACAAAGACCCAACAAAGCCATAAATAAATAAATAAATATATTTTTAAAAATCTACAAACAATTAATGCCAGAGAGGGTGTGGAGAAAAGGGAACCCTCTTGCACTGTTGATGGGAATGTAAATTGGTACAGGCACTATGGAGAACAGTATGGAGGTTCCTTAAAAAACTAAAACTAGAACTACCATATGACCCAGCAATCCCACTAGTGGGCATACACCCTGAGAAAACCATAATTCAAAAAGAGACATGTACCACAATGTTCATTGCAGCACTATTTACAATAGCCAGGGCATGCAAGCAACCTAAGTGTCAATCGACAGATGAATGGATAAAGAAGATGTGGCACATATATACAATGGAATATTACTCAGCCATGAAAAGAAACGAAATTGAGTTATTTGTAGTGAGGTGGATGGACCTAGAGTCTGTCATACAGAGTGAAGTAAGTAAGTCAAAAAGAGAAAAAAAAACACCATATGCTAACACATATATATGGAAACTAAAAAAAAAAAAAAGTTCTGATGAACCTAGGGGCAGGACAGGAATAAAGACACAGACGTAGAGAATGGACTTGAGGACACAGGGAGAGGGAAGAGCTGTGACGAAGTAAGAGAGTAGCACTGACATATATCCACTACCAAATGTAAAATAGATAGCTAGTGGGAAGCAGCCGCATAGCACAGGGAGAGATCAGCTCAGTGCTTTGCAACCACCTAGAGGGGTGGGATAAGGAGGGTGGGAGGGAGACATAAGAGTGAGGGGATATGGGGATATACATATTCATAGAGCTGATTCAGTTTGTTATACAGCAGAAACTAACACAACACTGTAAAGCAATTATACTCCAATAAAGATGTTTAAAAAAAAGATATAAGAAGCCCATTTCAATTCAATATTAAATCAGAAATAAGTGCTAAATGTGGAGTCTGTTAATAATTTTTGTGCCATTTTTTGCTGAAAGCATACACTTTTACTCAAATAACTCCGCTCCCAGGTTGTATATGGTCTCCTCAAATTTCTTTTGTTTTACATTTTTCTACACTTTACAGAAGCTTTTTGGCAATGGCATTAATTATAAAAGCTCAAGATAAGATTTTTCCTCCTTTGAGCATTAATTTATAGTGTTTATTCTAACTATTGATGAACCATCCTCATTCCACCCCTCACTCTGCATCCCTCCCACTCCCCAAAATCAGTAGTTTTATTTCTGTTTAACAAGATCCCTGCGACCAACTGTAATACAGTGAGGATAACAAAAATGAGCCTAGATGGTGGAGAGAAAGGATTCATGTAGCGATATTCTTTTGACTTTCTTGTTAACACTTGGGATTTCTAGAAATAATGCAGCATACAAGTTTTTCTCTGAACTTCTCTCTTCTTTGGAAAGATCAGACTGAGGCATTAGGGAAGGCAAAATTTCAGGCTTTCAAGTCATATAGAACTTGGATTCAAATATAGGATTCACTACTTTCTTGCTGTGAGACCTTGGGCAAATTGTTTAACTCAAAAGAAACTGCTCATCTGTAAAATGGGCACATGAACAGGACCTACTCTGAAAGAATCGTGAGGATGAAATGATATAATATGTGAAAATATAGAGCACAATGAATGTCTGGCACAAAGAAACACTCCATAAATGGTATTATGTTTAATATAGTTATGCATTGTTACGTTATCCATTATTTTAAAGTTTCTCTTATATGGTATTTTTTTCATATTCATTCATACATGTTTAAGAAGGAAGGAAAGTAAGATTATAAAATTAAATGTATGCACATACACATGGAAAAGCCTGACACTTTAAAATACGATTGTCATTGTTTGCCATTTAATTTTTCTAGAAATTAAATTTTATGGCATTTTACAAAAAGTCCACAATTGTTGGGAATGGGTGGCCTGGGGGAAACACACTACTGGTCTTTCACCACAAATGGCTAAAGATGCCCTGTCTAGAACAGGGCATCTTTTACTTTAATGTCAATGCAAATCATCTGGGCTAGGTGAGGCTGTGATTCTGTATTTCTAACAAACTCCAGGTAAAGCTGATTGCTGCTCAGAGAAACACACTTTGATTGGTAAAATATTAGAGGATTCAGACTAACCTGAAGAACTTCTAATCCATTTATAGTTAGTAGACAACATACTCGTCACCTTAAATCAGCTAAGTGGACTGTGAAGTATATATAAAAATTAGGAGAAGTGAAAATGTTTCAGTTATCTAAATTGTATTATTATATATCAGTATTTTTGGAAGCATTTATAGTGTAAATATATGGGAATATCTTTACTCTTAATATAGACAGGATCTATTTGGTTAAAAATGCCTGTGGTAAATTTCACTTAAAGACAGAAATGAATTGGTGAGAAAGAGGAACACTGGAAGAGACTCCTGGGCTAACAATATAATGAAACTAGAGCCACACCTACTAATTTCTAGTCCCTCCATTTTGCCTCTAATCAAATCACAACTCCTCAATAGTGAGACAAAGGATTTTTACTGGATATTGCTGACCCAAATGCCCTCCCTCATCCAGCCATCTTTGCCTTCACCATCTAGCGGACAAACATTGCTTTTGAAATGAATAATCAATCCCTACTAAAATTAAATTTTAAGATTTCTCTTTGAGCCAGATATTAACATGACAATTACTTTGCCTAGAATACCCTCCTCCTCTGCTGAAACATTAAACTATCACATGAAGATTATTTTGTCCAAGCATATGAGACTAACATATTTTATGAAATTTCTTCCTACTTCCTTGAATCCTGGATGTCAGTAAAATTATGTTTTTTTATGTATTTGTCACATGTTTATATTTTTTTGACCAACTGGAGTGACAAGAAAACCAAAATACCTTCAGAGGCAGCCTATGATCTTTCCATTTATTAAAATCTCTCATAGCATTTAATTTGCCATGTACTAAATATTGATTGTTTTTATGCTTTTGCTTCTGGAACAAGTATTTTCTAGAATTCTGTTTTGCTCTTCTTTTAAGTGAACATGCTAAAATAATAAAGGCGACTGTTAGAAAATGAAAAAAAAATGAAAGCATTTTGCACTACTCAACTATTATGATTAATTATTAGCATTTAGGGAAATTTATTTTATTTAAATCTTTGCAACATATCTATAGTGATTCTGCTTTCTGTTAATTAATTATAGCCCAGATAATACATTAATTATTCAAAAACTGATAGCCATCACCTATGTGCTAGACATTGTATCAAAAATGTAGTAGGAAATGCCTTGTGAAGCCCACAGTTTGCAGGGAAAAAATGCATTTATAATTAGCAGTCTTTTATAAGTTGTAGTAAAAGTTCAGTCTGTCTGGAGTGTATCAAGGAAAGTTCTACAGAGGAAGAAATCAGAGTTTTGTAGCACTGGTTGAGAGGGAATGCTCTGGAGTCAAATAGACCTGAGTTGAGCCCTCATTTTGCCATTGATTAGCTATGTAATCTCAGATAAACTTAACCTCTCTAGGCTTTCATTTGCTTATCTGTAAAATGGGTGTTGTTAGCCTTATTGTAGTCTAAACTGGATTATAAGGAAAGAGGGACAGGGCATTAACTGCAAGAAGGCAGAGGTCTCATATTCCTAACCATCCGGGTCTTGGTGAGGAGTTTGGATTTCATTCTCAGCACAAAGGGAGCTCACTAGAAAGATGTTATCCAAGAACTAACAAGATGTGACTTACTTTTTAAAAGATCATTTTGGGTGTAGTGTAGACAAGATTAACATAGAAGAAGAATGAAAATGTGGAATGTTGAAGCCTGAGGGTCCGGTGAGAAATGATGATGTTTATAGATCTAGAGATAGATAGACAGTGAAGATGAGCCAGGAGGTTACTAAAGTAGCCTATGGAACATGGTGTGAACTGGGTCAAAAACAAGTGGAATAGATAGGAAAAACGGATCTGAGAGATTCTGTAGAAATAGAAGTATAAAAATAGAAACAATATTTATATAGGGAAAAAGACAACGGGGCAGCATTCACATGGCAAAGACTTTCAGTGTACCTAAAAAAAAGGTATTGGTCTGATATAAGAAGAATAAGTATAGGAAATGAGTCAAACATTTTTATAATATTTTTCAGGCAGAAAATAGTTTTTGAGGATTCATATATATTATTGGGTATATTTTCTCTATATTCTTGAAGGCAAGAGTGATCATTTAAAATTAATTTTATATAGGAAGCCACATATTTATTTAAACACCAAAATATTAGTTGCTTTCTCAGTATGAAATGGTATTTTTTTAGCATTCTGAAATAAGAGCTGTACCCTCTGATCAATGATTAACTTGAGGGCATTTAGCACATCTTTCACAGAAAGAGGTTATATTTACAAACAAAATGATATTACACGTCTGGTATGAAAATTCTGATAGAACAACTTTTCCTAAACAACCTGTAACTTTTGGTGAAATAGTGCCTGAGAACTGAGGAATAATATTTTACTCGATTCTTCAGTAAGCCTGGGCTTATTCTTGTCAGAGTAATTTATTTTATCTGTTAGATATATCATCACCTTGAAAAGAAAAAAAATTTTTTTATTAATATGAACTCTATAAAATATGGCAAATTTTCATGAGAATTAACCATCTGTGTTCAGTAAACTGCCACTTGGAGGTCTGCATTGTGCCTGCGTCTACCTGTGGGCAGACTCCAAGCGGGGCACCATTTATTGAGCATCTGCTGTGAGCTGATTTCATGGTAGCCCTGGGTTTGCAGCAAGCAAAAAGCTTCGATTTTTAGATCATTTAATTATTAGATCATTCATTCATGGAACAGGTATTTAATGTGCATCTACTACGTGACAGGAACTGTTCTGGATACTGTAGATACAACATTGAATACATTAGATAAAAATTCTTATCTTCATGGAGCTTACAATCTAGTGAGGAAAAAATTATTTACTAAAATGAAATAATAAACTTGCATATACACTGGATATATGTAAATAAATTATTTCAATTTGTTACTTTAGCTTTAATTAATAGAAGAGATTATTATATTAATAAACTTTAACCCATATGTATGTATTGATGACTTCAAGTAATTTTATAGTATACGCTTGCATCTATTACCTTGTTCATTGTTACACATGAGGACTGAAAGTGCCGATCAGACTTAAAAAAATTTTTTTTAGTTTAAGTATAGTTGCTGAACAATATAAGTTACAGATGTACAATACAGTGATTCATAACTTTTTATTTATTTATTTTAAAGATTTTTTTTTTATACAGACCATTTTTAAAGTTTTTATTGAATTTGTTACAATATTGCTTCTGTTTTATGTTTTGGTTTTTTGGCCATGAGGCAAGTGGGATCTTAGCTCCCTGACCAGGGATCGAACCCGCACCCCCTGCATTGGAAGGCGAAGTCTTAACCACTGGCCCACCAGGAAAGTCCCTGATTCATAACTTTTAAAGGTTATACTCCATTTATAGTTATTATAGAATATTAGCTATATTCCCTGTATTGGACAATATGTCCTTGTAGCTTATTTTATACCTAATAGTTTGTACCTCTTAATACCAAAAAACTGATTTGTTTTCTATATCTATGAGTCTGTTTCTTTTTTGCTATATTTACTAGATTGTTTTTTGGATCTCACATATAAGTGATAGCATATTGTATTTATCTTTCTCTGCCTGACTTATTTCACTTAGCATAATACTCTGCAAGTCCATCCATGTTGCTGCAAATGGCAAAATTTCCTTCCTTTTTATGGCTGAGTAGTATTCCATCGTGTGTGTGTGTGTGTGTGTGTGTGTGTGTGTGTGTGTGTGTGTGTATTACTTCTTTATCCATTCATCTGCTGATAGACACTTAGGTTGCTTCCATATCTTGGCAATTGTAAATAATGCTGCTATGAACATTGGGGTGCATGTATCTTTTCAAATTAGTATTTTATGATTTTTTTGAATATATACCCAGGAGTGGAATTGCTGGGTCATATTGTAGTCCTATGTTTAGTTTTTTGAGAAACCTCCATACTTTTTTCCACAGTGGCTGTACCAATTTACATTCCCACCAACAGTGTATGAGGGTTCCCTTTTCTCCACATCCTCGACATTTGTTGTTTGTGTTCTTTTTCATGATGGTCATTCTGACAGGTGTGAGGTGATGTCTCATTGTAGTTTTTATTTGCATTTCTCTGATGATTAGTGATGCTGAGAATCTTTTCATGTGCCTGTTGGCCATCTACATGTCCTCTTTGGGAAAATGTCTATTCAAGTCTTCTGCCCATTTTTTAATCTTTTTTTTGATGTTGAATTATATGAGCTCTGTAAATATTTATATACAAGCTTACCTCAAGAAACAAGAAAATTTCAAATAAACAACATAAGCTTATACCTAAAGGAACTAGAGAAAGAAAAACAAACAAAACTCAAAGTTAGTCAAAGGAAAGAAATCATAAAGATCAGAGCAGAAATAAATGAAATAAAGACTAAAAACTCAATAGAAAAGATAAATGAAATGAAATCTGGTTCTTTGAAAAGATAAACAAAATTGGTAAACCTTTAGCCAGACTCATCAAGAAAAATGGGAGAAGGCCCAAATCAATAAAATCAGAAATGAAAAAGGAGAAATTACAACTGACACCACAGAAATACAAAAGATCATAAGAGATTACTACAAACAATCCTATGCCAACAAAATGGTTAACCTAGAAGAAATGGACAAATTCTTAGTATTGTACAATCTCCTAAGACTAAACCAGGAAGAAATAGAAAATATGAACAGACCAAATACCAGTAATGAAATTGAATCAGTAATTAAAAAACTCACAACAAACAGAAGTCCAGGACCCGATGGCTTCACAGGTGAATTCTACCAAACATTTAGAAAAGAGTTAACACTTATCCTTCTCAAACTATTCCAAAAACTGCAGAGGAAGGAGCACTTCTGAAATGATGCTATGAGGCCCGTATCACCCTGATACCAAATCCAGACAAAGATATCACACAAAAAAAGAAAATTACAGGCCAGTATCACCGATGAACAAATATAGGTGCAAAAATCCTCAACAAAATATTAGCAAGCCAAATCCAACAATACATTAAAAGGATTATAAACTTTGATCAAGTGGGATTTATCTCAGGGATGCAAGGATTTTTCAATACCTGCAAATCAGTCAATGTGATACCCATTAACAAGCTGAAGAATAAAAACCATATGATCATCTCAATAGATGCAGAAAAAGCTTTTGGCAAAGTTCAGCATCCATTTATGATAAAATCTCTTCAAGAAAGTGGGTGTAGAGGGAACCTACCTCAACATAATAAAGACCATATATAATAATATATTATTATATATTAGATCCACAGCTAACATCATACTCAATAGTGAAAAGCTGAAAGCATTTCCTCTGTGATTAGGAATAAGACAAAGGATGCCCACCCTTGCCACTTTTATTCAACAGAGTATTGGAAGTCCTAGCCACAGCAATCAGACAAGAAAAAAGAGATAAAGGAATCTGAATTGGAAAGGAAGAAATAAAAGTGTCACTGCTTGCAGATGACATGATGCTATACATAGAAAATGCTAAAGGCATTACCAGAAAACTACTAGACCTCATCAGTGAATTCAGTAAAGTTGAAGGATACAAAATTAATATAGAGAAATCTGTTGCATTTCTATATGGTAACACAAAACTATAAGAAAGAGAAATTAAGGAAACAATCCCTTTACCATCACATCAAAAAGAATAAAATACCTAGGAATGAACCTACCTAAGGAGGTTAAAGACCTGTACTCAGAAAACTATAAGATGATGAAAGAAATTGAAGAGGACACAAACAGATGGAAAGATATACCACATTCTTGGACTGGAAGAATTAATATTGTTACAATGACCATACTACACAAGGTGATCTACAGACTCAGTGCAATCCCTATCAAAATACCAGTGGCATTTTTCACAGAACTAGAACAAATAATTTCAAAATTTGTACAGAAACACAAAAGACCCCAAATACTGAAAACAAGAAGAACAAAGCTAGATGGATTATGCTTCCTGACTTCAGACTATACTACAAACCTACAGTAATCAAACAGTATGGTACTGGCACAAAAACAGATGCATAGATCAAAGGAACAGAATAGAGAGCCCAGAAACAAACCCATGCACTTATGGTCAATTAATCTATGACAAAGGAGGCAAGAATATACAATGGAGAAAAGACAGTCTCTTCAATAAGTGGTGCTCAAAAAACTGGATGGCCACATGTAAAACAATGAGATTAGAACATTCTGTAACCTGATATACAAAAATAAACTCAAAATGGATTAAAGACCGAAATGTAAGACCAGAAACCATAAAACTCCTAGAGGAAAACATAGGCAGAACACTCTTTGACATAAATCATAGCAATATTCTTTTGGATCCATCTTCTAGAGCAAAGGAAATAAAAGCAAAAATAAACAAATGGGACCTAATTAAACTTAAAAGCTTTCAAACAACAAAGGAAACCATTGACAAAATGAAAAGACAACCTGCAGAATAGGAGAAAATATTTTCAAATGATTTGACTGATAAGGTATTAATAGCTAATCAGACTTTTAAATTAAATTTTAGAGTCCTTCTCTCATATGTAATTATCACAAATATTGAGATACCTGTGGTTGATTTGTTGGTTATTTTGTCATATTTTGATTCATTTTCAAGGACACATCAGTAGTACTTCAAAATGATTGTTAATAGATTTTAAAGTTGTGACTTAAGTGAAGGTATGACACAAATACTTTAACTACAATTTCAAATACCTATAATGAGTTCTTTCAGAAAATTATCTTGGAAGCTCCTATTTTTTCTTGGAGGTTTGAAAAGAAATGTCTTAAATATTTCTTACTGTGCTCCAATGCAGATAGGAAAGTATGACCAAATGAAATAAGACCTATGGATAATAATGTACATTTCTGCAGCAATCTTTAGAGTGCTTTATGACAGTACCCTCTAGAACTACATAAAGCAAACATTGAACTGTGTAGCAATCAGCTAAAAGCCTGATTAAGCAAGTAATGTTTAAGCAAATATTTCAAACACTCAAGATTGATCCCTGAAGTTTCTAAGCACGAGTGGCCTTCTTTTTACCACAAACAATAAGCCCACAGAGACAGAATCAAATCTCAAATGTAAAAGCAGGACTTCTGATATAACTGAAAACAAGAGTAAGGCACAATTCCAGCAATCTAAACAATGAACTGCATAATTTAGAAGTTGCATCTATGGCTTATAGGTCACTAGTGTCAATAAAGTGTCATATGTGCACCTGAGGGCTGTCCTGAGCCAATGAGGTAGGAATAGATGCTCAGATACACCAAGGAATTAGAAAGTGTACTTTCCTTTTATTGGATCACTAGCTTTGAGAAATAATGTATCAACTAAATAATTAGGTGCTTCCAGTTTGGAGAGATATATTCTGAGTAAAAAATAATAAAATAGATACCTTCTTAACCACTAAAGTTAATCAATATTTCTTGCTCCACCACAAATACTCAGAACCACACACACACACACACACACACACACACACACAGAGAGAGAGAAAGACAGAGAGAGAGAGAGATGGAGAAAGACTTATGTCTCTTTTGTGACCATTTCTTGTTGACTCTTGGATGTATAATTTGAATTGTTTCAGTACATTTCCTTAAACAAGTTAAATTACTTGAAACAGCTGTTATTCAAATTGTGAATCAGGCGACAAAGTGACAGGTTACCACCTCTCCAAAAGCAAGACAGTAACTACCTCAAAGGCAATATGTTAATAAATGGCTTGGTAGCATCCTCATTAATTATCATCATCTTAAGCATCCCAGCTACAACAATACTAGTTAATACTTAGGTTCTCATGTGCTGGGATTGTGCTAAAAGCTTTGAAGTCAAAGATCTCACTTAATTCTTGTAAAAGCCCCTTTAGCCACCAATGCTTTACAGATGTTAAGCTAATTGTCCAATATCACACAGCTAGTAAGGGGCGATATCTGAATGCACATTCAGGCACTGATTACAGAAATCTAATCACTGTGCCCTGCACATGTAATTTTAATATTTCAGTCATAGGGTTTACATGTAGTATCAATGTCTTCTTTTATTTTTTTTATGTCCTCTTCTAGCCAAGTTAAGAAAAGAAAAACATTTACAATTTTTGTTGCTGACAAATTACTTTTTCACATTCAAAATGAATTTTTCAGTGGGGACACTACGGGAATCATTCAAAAGCCAATTATTCATTATTATCAGAAATGTAAATCTGTTGCTCCTAGAAGAATGTTTTAGATGAAGGAACACATAGAGTTGTTTAAAAGTATCCATTCTACACTTCCTCCTTCTCAAATGGGAAATGTGTGATAAAGATATTTCCTTGATATTGGTGGTAATTGCATAGACTACATGAGCAATTACTTTTAAATAGTGAGGGTTAAAATTCTGTACCAGCTGGTTTCCAGATGGTGTATAAAACATGAAGCCAAAGGCAAACTGGCTCCAGAATATATCCTTGAAGTAGCTGCATGAGAACAGAACTGCGTGAAAATGGTAGTGTCATCATTGATGATAAACAAAATATGTCTGGACCCATGGGACCAGTAACATAAATAGGAAAACTAAGAATAATAGGTTCACTCATCTGATGAGGATATCTGCAAAGTGCTTGACTAAGAATAATTTGCAAATATACAAAATTACATGTTAAGTTTGAGAAGTTCTAAGCCCAAATAAATTAAACAAAGTAAATCAATACAACCATCTCCAATAACATTCATATATAATGCTTGACAGAAGTTTAAGACTGAAAGGACCATAGAGTTTATGTATCCCACCCTCTCATTTTACAGGTGTGCAAACTGATTGAATGCATGACCTAAATTCAGCACACAGCATTGTCAATCAAATCATTTAATTACATTGTTGTGACAGTGTGGTTTATAATAAGAAAGGTATTATAAATAAATAATTTTTTTTAAAAAAGGGCTTCCCTGGTGGCGCAGTGGTTGAGAGGCCACCTGCCAATGCAGGGGACGTGGGTTTGTGCCCTGGTCTGGGAAGATCCCACATGCCGCGGAGCAGCTAGGCCCCTGAGCCATGGCCGCTGAGCCTGCGCGTCCGGAGCCTGTGCTCCGCAACAGGAGAGGCCATAACAGTGAGAGGCCCGGGTACCGCAAAAAAAAAAAAAGAAAGGTATTTTTGGTCTTTGTCCTGTTTCTGTCACAGAGCTCCTAAAACTACTGAAATTTCCTATGTGATGAGAGTGATAAAAGTGTCATTTTTTATGTTTATGAGATGACTTTTGGGAGGCAGTAGTTAAACTAAGAATGGGGACTGAATGCCTAAAGACCCAACCCTGTGTTTATAGGGTTGAAACTTTCAGTCCCACCCACCCCTCCACCTCCAGGGAGAGGAAAGGCAGTAGAGGTTGAATCAATCACCAAATGGTCAATGATTTAATTAATCATGCCTATGTAATGGAGTCTCCATAAAAACTCAAAAGGATAGGGTTCACAGAGTTTCCAGTCTGGTGAACATGTGGAGATTTGGGGAGAGTGGGCCCTGGGAGAGCATGGAATCTCCATGTCCTTTCCCCATTCCTTATGCTGTGCATTTCTTCCACCTGGCTGTTCCTGAGTTATATCCTTGTATAATAAACTGGTGATGTAGTAAGTACAGTATTTCTCTGAGTTCTGTGAGCCACTCTAGAAAATTAATCAAACCCAAGGAGGGTGTGTTGGAACCTCCAGTCTGTAGCCTGTTAGAAGTATAGGTGACAACCTAGACTTAAACTGGCCTCTGAAGTGGAGGGGTGGGCAGTCTTGTAGGACTGAGCCCATAACCTGTGGGATCTGCCACTATCTCCAGGTAGATAATGTCAGAATTAAATTGAATTGTAGGACACTCAGCTAGCCTCCGAAAATTGCGTTTTGGTGGTATGGAGAAAATACCCTCCTTGTTCACATTAGAATTGGGTACAGGACTTTTAACTGCAAATTAGGAGATTATATAACTGTAGATGTTTGTTTTCTCCTTTTTTAGTATTCATATAACACTGGTTAGAAAAATGACTACCAAGGTATCAAGTGCCCTAGGTCTTAGTATAGCACTAAAATTAATACTGATATGATGATAATATGTTAAAAATAAAATAAATAAAAGACACATTGTGAGATCAGCTTATTTGATTTACCTCCAACTGGAATTTCATAGGGATTATAAAACTGATAAAAAAAAAATAAAGAGAAATATTAGAAAAGAAGGGAAATGAAAAGTACAGCCAACTTGAAAATAACTTGTTCTCTCATCTCCAGGTGAGGTCCTTTGTCATATGGATAAACCTCTAGTTCTTAAATGTGTCAAAAGATCTTGAAAGGGACAAAAAATGATAGGACCTAGGCAAGGATTTTTAAAACACTTTTCTTTTTGAAATAATTTTAGACTTACAGAAGAGTTGCAAAGATGGCATGGAAAGTTTTCAAATAACCTTCACTCAGCTTCCCCTAATGTTAACATCTTACATAACCATCATGCAATTATCAACACCAAAAACTTAATATTGGCACTATCCTATTAATTATTACAGACTTTATCCAATGCTTTTTTCAGTTCAAGAATCTGACCAAGAACGCCACTGCAATTAATTGTCATGTTTTTTTCATCTCCTTCAATCTGTGACAATATTTCCTTGTCTTTCATGTCCTTGACACTTTTGAAGGACATGGGTCAGGCATTCTGCAAACTGTCTCTTAATTTGGGTTTCTCTAAAGTGTTCTCATCATAAAATTGAAGTTATAAATTTTTGTCAAGCATACCACAGAGGTTATGTGCCCTTGAGAGAAGTCACTGTATCATATCAGGGGTACATAATGTTCATATATCTTACTATTGGGGTGTTAACTTTAACCACTTGGTTAATGTGATACCTGCCTGGTTTCTCTATTTTAAGTTAATTTTTCCCATCGCACTGAGTAAATATTTGGGGGGAAACATTTTGCAGCTATAATGGTTAATTTTATGTGTCAGCTTGACTGGCCATGGTGTGACCAGATTAAACATTATTTTGGGGTGTATATGTAAAGGTGTTTCTAGGTGACTAGCGTTTGGATTGGTGGACTCAATAAAGCAGTTTGCTCTCCCCAGTATGTGTGAACATCAACCAACCTATTGAGGGCCTGAATAGAACAAAAGACAAAGGAAGAAAAAATTCATTTTTTCCTGCCTCACTGATTGAGCTGGGACGTCTCGTATCATCTCCAGCCACTGGACAGTGATTTACACCGTCTTCTCCCCTGGTTCTCAGGCCTTTGGACTCAAGCTGAATTATGCTACTGGCTTTCCTGGGTCTCCAGCTTGCAGATGAGACCTATTGGTTCTGTTTCTCTGTATAACCCTGACTAAGACAGAAGGTATGCAAATATCCTGTTTCTCCTTAAACTTTTGTCCACTAATTTTACCATTTATCTGCGGACCTTGCCAGCATCAATTACTGCAATGATATTCTAATAGTGATTTTCTATTTCCCTCATTCATCTACATTTATTAAGAAGAATTAAACTGAAAGGAAGAGCTGTTCCTTCTTTCCAATCTATTTGTTTTTTCAATATCCATTTATATCAATAAGATGGATATTTATTTTATTATATAAAATTCTGTAAATTTATATAATGTATAACAATTATATTAGTTGTTTATTTAGTTGTTTATTTAGTTGTTCAATTTTTTTCAACTTTGGCTAATGGGAACTCTTTCAGATCTACTCCTGTGTCTCTTTAATATGCCCCTATATTTTTGGTTTTTGAGAACTTCCTCATAACTAATATTATAAGATGCTCCAGGATCATCTAGCAATTTGCCTATCCCAGCCTTGGATTCATTTATTTCTTCAAGAAGACCATTTTTTAAATTGGAGAATGATTTTTAGAAACCAAGACCAGGATATTAGGCTTATTCATTGCTACTGTGTTATCACTGCTTCTAGACAATCTTAGTGAACAGAGCTAGGAAATTACATATATATGTGTGTGTCTATATTTATACCCACATACAAACATATATATCATACATACACAAACATATATATATATATATATACACACACACACGCATATATATTGCTGTTTCTAGCTATTTCTCTGTGTGTGTGTGTGTATGCATAAGCAAGTATACACAAGCATGCATGCATACACAAGCATCTATGTAATTGTTTTACCTATTTACGTGTGGATATTTATGAATATATACACTAGGTTTATGTAGAATTCCTCCTTTTCTTATTTGTAACATTTCTCCAATAGTGCAATACCTGAATTTTATTACCTACAAATATTTACTTATTTGTTGTCTAGGTAAAGTAGTTTCAGAATTGATAACATATACCTTTGGGAGAAACAAATTTTACCAGCTAGAGTTCAGTATTTGTATACTATTCTTTTTATCATTAGCCTTACAGTATCCAGTGAAAATACTTTTTTTTTTTTAAAGTTACTGGGTCCACTCCTTTCTTTCCCACTCTTTTCTGGTGCTAATATCATTTATTTGAAATACAATTAGATTCACTGCCACAATTTGCATTCTGTTTTGGTTTCCCCAATATCCTGGTTTATTTTTTAAACTTTTTCAGACATTAAAATTCCCTCTTTTTGGTGTACAGTTCTATGGGGTTTGACAACTACATAGAGTTCTGTGTTTACTACCACAGTGCCACACAGAACCATTATACTAATTTTTGACACTCCCTAAATTCCTTTGTGCTGTTCTTTTGTAGCACTACATATCTCCCATGCTTACAATTTTGACTTTTCCAAATTGTCATAAAATGGAATCATACCTATCATGTAGCCTACCAGGTCCTGTTTCTTTCATTTACTTAACAGGCAACTATCTGGTTGTAAATTGATAGCACTTTCCTTTTTATTTCTGAAGTGTCTTCCAATGCATGGATATTTCATAATTCATTATCCATTCACCTGTAGAAGGACATCTTGGTTGTTTCTAGCTTTTGGTGATTATGAATAATGCTGCTATAAACTCCACACATAAATTTTTTTTTTTTTTTTTTTCTTTATGTGGGCCTCTCACTGTTGTGGCCTCTCCCATTGCGGAGCACAGGCTCCGGACGCGCAGGCTCAGCGGCCACGGCTCACGGGCCCAGCCGCTCCGCGGCATGCGGGATCTTCCCGGACCGGGGCACAAACCTGTGTCCCCTGCATCGGCAGGCGGACTCCCAACCACTGCGCCACCAGGGAAGCCCACACATAAAAATTTTTGACAGTATATATTTTTATTTTGTTTTCATCAATACCAGGAGTAGGAGTGCAAGATTGTATGGTTAATTTTGTTTAATTTTATAGTAAACTCCTCACACTGTTTTCCAAAATAGCTATATCATTTTGCATTCCTACTATCAATGAATGCCAGTTGTCTGGCATCCTGGCCAGCACTTGATAATGATAGGGGTTTGTTTGCTTCTTTGTTTGGTTGTTTTGTTTTGCCATTCTAATGGGTGTGTAGTGGTAGCTCCTGGTTTTAATTTCTGGTACCTAAAGGCAAATATGTTGAGCATTTTTTCATGTCTTTATCATCCAGTCACATATCTTCTTTGGTGAAATTTCTGTTCAGAACGTTTCTTCATTTATTTTTGTTTGGGTTATTTGTTTTCTTATTGTTGTTTTGAAGAGTTCTTCATATATTCTGGATATAATTCTTTGTCAGACATATCATTTGAAAATGCTTCCCAATCTGTAACTGACCTTTCATTCTCTTAATAGTGGACTTCCACAAAGCAAAATTTTTTTGTAATAAAATCTCATTTACCACTTTTTAAAATAGAGCATGCATTGGGTGTTGTACTTTAAATCTATTTGTATTACACAAATGCACCCAAATTTTCACCTACATTTTTCTAGAAGCTTCATATTTGATGTTTTTCTTTAGACATCATTCATTTTGAACTTTAATTTTTGTGTAAGGTATGAGTTATGCATTGAAATTCTATTTTTGAAAAGTAGTTGTCTAATTTTTCCAATACCATTGGTTAAATATATTATTGCTTTTTCATTTTATCACTTTTACCTTTTGTCAAAAATTACTTAACTATATTAGTGAGGGTCTATGAGCCCTCTTTATTCTATACTATTGATTTATGTGTCCATACTTTTACCAATACCACAGTGTGGTTTTTTTTCTTTCCCACTTTTCATTTGTTTTTCCCTCCCTTTTATCTGGGAAATTTTTCTTAAATATTCTTTTGGAAATGTTAGTTTCTGCTATGTGATAATTTAAACGAATTTCTTTTGTTCTCTGAATGTTCTATGTGTAAATATGTATGTATATGTTGTTTCATGGATGTAATGTATTCTCTTTTCTGAATTATTAATCTTCTTAAAGTGTTCTTCTGCTACTTTCATTTTTTACTTCCATGATGTTTTAGTTTGCTTGTTTTCTTCTCTGTCTTTTGTATTAGAGATTTTCTTCGATGGTGTAATGATCTTTGCTGTCAGATCATACGTAAGCGTGAGGATCTGAAAAGCAGGTTAGGACTCCATATGCATTCATGGGGCTTGGAAATTGATGAGCCTAACTGGGGGAGTAATTAGGAGAGACTTGGTTCTTTCTTTGGGGGCCTTTTCTTTGAAACCAGTCGCTTTCATCTGAAAGAAATTCCTCAGCTGCAAGTTGGGATTGGGCAAGTGTTCAGCATGTTTGCTAGAATTCTGGGACCTGAGAAGAGAATGTTGGAGGGTGGTTTTCACCTCTCAGTAAGTAGACTCCTGTTATCTCCACCCTCAAATTGTTCCCGATGTCCCCAAGTCCAATGTCAGTCCATCTGTTTCAGGTTCTTCAGCAGGTAATCTATAGCCTACTGCTGAGGCTCAGAGGAGGAGGTCTCATGACTATTTGGTATAGGGAAAGGATGGGTGAATTTAAGTGCTCTTTTTAAATATTTATATTCATTTTTCCTGTTTTCAATCTACCCTGCACTTCTGTGTTTATTGCTACCTATTCCCTTCAAACATCTGAGTTACCATGAAATAGTTATGTTGTTTCTTTTGAGCTTTATACACATACTGGTCCAAATTTTAGCTTTCTCTTGTCTGCTAGGTTAATTATCACCTGCTTTCCAGTTCCAAAATGTTGCTGACATAAATCATCCTTCCCTCCCATCTCTTTGTTTCTGTGGGGTTTTGTCCTTTTATTTATTTATAATCCTTTCAGTGAAGTTTTGAGAGGAAATGGAGACAAATGCATGATTTCATCTTGGCAGTCATGAAAATGCACTTCTCAGATGTCCTACTGCAGGGAGGCAGTGTCTCAAATAGGTACCGCTATATTAAGCAATTAATATTGGGAGATGTAAATCCTTCAAATTATTTTTCTGTGTCAAAATTGTTCTAGCTATTTCAGTCCCTTGCTTTTCCATATAAATTTTAGGATCGGCTTGTTGATTACTCCAGAAAGACAAAACAAAAACCAACCTGCTATAATGTTCATTGGGATTGTATTGAATCTGTACACAAAATTGAGATAAACTGCTATCTTAACAATACTGAGTCTTCCAATCAAGGAACAAGTGTTCAGGAACACAGTAACATCTCTTAATTTATTTAGGTATTTTTATTTATTTCTTCAGTATTTTGAAGTATTCAGCATACAGATACTGCAATTTTTAAAGATTTTTAAAATTTCAAATTCCCATTGTTTACATTTATTATATAGAAGTGAAATAGATTTTCATTTATTAACTTTATATCCTTCAACTAGGAGGGGAGTGTTAAAATCTCCAACTGTAATTGTGGATTTTTCTATTTCTGTTTTTAGGTCTGTTAACTTTTACTTCATTTATTTTGAAACTCAGATGTTAGGTATATACACATCTAATATTGTTATGTCTTCTTGGAGAACTGCCTCTTGTTCATTATGTACTAACTTTTGTTATCCCTAATAAATGGTATTGTTCTAAAGTTTACTTTCTCTGATATTATACAGAAAATCCAACTTTCTTTTGGTTAGTGTTTGCATGGATTGTTAAAGGTTCATAAGAGTACCCTAAGGCCCAATGATGTTAGGGACACACAGACTCACAAGTTTTTGTGATGATGGTTATGATTTATTACTGAAAGGATGTAGAGTAAAATCAGAGAGGGAAAGGTACATAAAGTGAAGTCCAGAGGGAACCAGGTACAAGTTTCCAAGTGACCCTTCCCAGTGGATTCACATAGGACACTCTTAATTCCTTCAGCAATGATGTCTAGCAATATGTACAAAAAGATGCCAAACAGGAAAGCTTATCCTAACCAAGTTTTCCAGGACTTTATTGGGTATTTGTCATACAGGCATATGGTACCTATATGACTGACCTTAATTCCTCAAGATCCAGAACCCCAGAGCAAAAGTAGATATTCACCATAAATCACATTGTTAGCACAAACTATCTAAACCAACTAATTCAGCGTAGCCCAAAGTTGTAGGCCCACAAAAATACCCTTTTTTTCAAATAGAACATTCCAAGAGCTCATTTCCCAGAAGCCAGCCAAAGGCCAATAATGAAAACAAGCCTTTCTTTGGAATGTGCAGGGTCTAAACAATCCAGACCTGTTGAGTTAACCTTTCTCATACATATGGTATAACTTTTTTCATCCTTTTTCATTTAAGTGATTAATAGCTTGATTTTTTAAATGGGTTTCCTTTAGATGGCATATAATTGGATCTTGCTTTTTTAGCCAATATGGAAATCTCTGTATTTTAACTCTTGTGTTTAGACTATTCATATTTAACATGATTACTGATGTGACTAGGATTAAAATTTATCACCTTAAGCAAAACTTTAACCAGGGATATAGAGACATCTGGTGATCTAATAGGGGCCTCTTTGGTGATCTTCAGGGGCCTCTGCAAACCTGTGTAAATTGTATGTAAAATTTTGTGTGTATATATCTGAGTACAGTTTTTAATGAGAGAAACCAACAATCCATCAGACTCTCGTATGCATCTATGATGTTTTCCCCACCAAAAAATATTATTTAAAAGGAAAGAGAAGCAGACATAATAATAAATACCATTTTTCTGAGTACATATCTATGTAGGTCAGCACTGTTGCAAGAGACCTACATTTATTAACTCACTTGTGATTTTCTTAAAAATCCCTGAGGAAGTTACTATTATTATCCTCATTTAATAGATGAAAAAACTGAGAGAGTTTAAACAACTTGCACGGGTATACAGCTAGTAAGTGGTTAAATGGATGTCAAACCCAGGCTCTCTGGCCCTAGAGAGTACCCTCAATAATATACTGCACTACCAATCATAAAGGTCTCATAGACCCTGAGATTGTTAGTCTGTCCATATCAACACCAGCAGCAAAACATCATCTTCCACAGATACTGATTTTCATTTGGCAAATAACTGCATAAAGCAGTTTATAAATTCTATACTTTGGTAGCCAATTGTCCAATAATTGATAAAGAAAGAGGAAATCAATCTAGAGGAGCTAGTATGTAATTTTAGAAGCTGGTAGACATCGTTTCAAATGTGAGAAACATAGATCCAGTTAGTAAAACAAGTAAATATGGATTTCCCTTATACTGGGCATATTTTACACATGACATATCTGGCCATTTGAGTTTTTTTTTTTTTTTTTTTTTTTTTGCATAATCATTTACAGCTTTCTGTAGTGCAGTTTTAGGGCTTGAATAATGTCTAACCTAAGCAGCATTCAAGCATATTATTGCTGCAAGACCATAAAAATATAAAGGGAATTTCCATTTCACTTTGCAAATATATTATCTAAAAGCCATAGGTCAAATTACATGTAATATCTACTCGCTGAATCTGAAGAAATTTCCTTCAATGTCTGGAAGAAGATCATGCCATGCCAAAGGAGAAGACAACAAAATAGCCCTGAGATGGAGCGTGTTTGGTAAGATCCAAGAATAGAAGAGGGTCCAATGTAGCTGAAAGTTAGGTGAGTGGTGAATTTATTAGGAGATGATCCAAGCACTGAAATGGATCTTGTAAATGCTCGAAGGGCTTTGTGTTTTGTTCTGACTAAAACAGATTAATCTCACGGCTGAGTCTGTCTAGGGAAAAAGAATGGAAGCTGGGAGACCAGTTAGGTATGTTTTGCAATAACCCAGACAAGAGAAGATGCTGGCCTCCACTATGATAGCAATAGAGGTGATGACAGATGTTTAAAATCCAGACATATTTTGAAGGTGGAGTCAACAGCATTTGCTTTTGGAAGGGATATATAGTATGAGAAAAAAAAAAGTCAAAAATGACCCTAGATTTTTTTGATCTAAGCAACTGGAAGAATAGCTTGAATTTTACTCAGATTGGAAAGATGTGAGTGGAGTAAAATTTCACAGGGAAAATTAAGAGTTCAGTTTTGGGCATGAATTTGAGGTATCAATTACACACCCATTAGGAAAGATTGAGTAATGGTAAGTGAATGAATGAATAATACTCTTATACGAGATGAAGCAAAGAAAGTGTAAAGTTCTTGTGAAAAATAAACTGACTTTTGTCAATTAGAGGCATTGTTAACCTGATATACCTGTTATGTGCCAGATGCCTTTCTGAGGCTCTGGGAATATATTAGTGAAGAAAATAGACATAAATCACTGTTCTCATGAAGATTACATTTCAGTGGGTAGAGATGGAAATTTTAAAAATTAAATAAACAAGCAAAATATATAATAGCTTAGAATGTAACATATGCTTGAGGAAAAACAATGTATATGAAAGGGTAGGGGATATTGGAAGTATCCGTAAGGCAGGGATGGGTGTTATTAAAACAGTCACTGTATGCCTTGCAAACTATGGCTGTCCAAAACATCTAGGCAGTTATACAGCACCCAGAGAAGCTTCCTCAGAAGTTACAATATTTATAATGTGCTTGAGGCAGAGGACCGTGAGTATCATTTTCAACCTTTAATTTAACCTAAGAGGACATTTCAAATGGAAGGAGTCTACAAACATATCTGACACCACAAATAACAATGAGACATGAAGTTTGCTCATATCCATTCAATTCCATCATTCATACCGAAACAGTTCAGCTCCCACTTGTGGCCTGGTGAGGTAAGGGAGTCCTGCTTTTCAGCTAGGACAATCAAGATTTCATTTGTTTTCAGCCAAGGAAAAGGTGGAAACAGGAAGATGAGCGGACAGTAAGAGCCTTGGAGAGGAAAGAGACAGGTTGGTAGAGAATAGAGTAAAAGAGTCATATATTCTAAAGCATCAGTGACAACCAAGGCTGAAAAATCTGAGAATGGTAATAATTAAAATGTATTAAGTATTTACTGTTTGATAGAAACTGTTCTAAGTGCTGCACATTTAATAACTCATTAATCTTCATAACAACTCTAAGAGATAGATATTATTTTTGTCCCCATCCTACAGATGCAGAACCTGAGACTCATAATGTTTAAATAGCTTGTCAAATTCACCCAGCTAGTAAGTGATGAAGCTGTGGCAATCTGATGTGGCATCATATGTTCTAACCTGTAGGCAATGCAGCCTGCCTTACTCTCAGTTGAGAATAGCCTGCCCTACTTTCACATAAGATTTGTCACACATTCACTTTAGTCATCTTTGTGCACTTACCAAAATAGACTACAGCACTGGAGAAAACAAGGCTCAAGGTAAATTGCCACTACAGTAATTTTGATTTTGGAGGTATCTTTCAGAAACGATTAGCAATTTAAGTGAATATGGTACATTCAACTATATATAATTAAGATATTTATACACACACACATATATATACAATTAGTAGTATTAAACTTATAATCACTAATCTGTAAAAAATTCTTATTACATTATTTGGATGTTAACAAATTAATGAATAACATTGAATTGGTTCTCTTTCTTCTACTGCTGCTCTAACCTTAGTTTTAACCACTTATAAAATATGATAGTAATAACTGTCTTTTTAAATTTTGCATACAATATTTTTTCAATGTTTACACCAACCCAGTGAGGTAGGAATTGTCCCCATTTTGGAAGACAAGGAGCTTCATAGATAATGTTATTCAACTAAATAACATCAGAGATGGATCAAAGCCAGTTCATCCAGTCTCGTGCTCCTTTACATTCTGCTCTATCGTCATGCACAAATAGACTGACAGCAAAAACTAATCTACAAAGGAAATGAGTATAGGAAAATGGTTTATTATGCCTAAATTTTTTCTCTCTGCCACTTAATCACCAGACTAACTTACTGCCAGCTATGATAAACAACCTAAAAGTTTAAATCTAAATCTCTTTCTAAAAAGAGAAAGGGAAACAGAAAAGGAAGAGAAGACAGGGAAAAAGAAAAAAGAAAGGGAATAGAAGCCCTTCTTCTGAAGGATCGTAAATACTTTGGCTACAATATTGGTAATAGGCAGAAAAGCAGTGGTGAGTATTATCAAAACAGATTTTAAAGATAGTACCTGACCTTGCAGTTAAGTTAGTACTGTCATATAAATGGGATTAAACTCTCTCCATGTTCTAGTGTAACTATGATTTGAATTTTCTCTATGCCTTTTTGATAATAGACACAGTCATTTTTAAGGGGTGAAGGGATTAAATATTTCGTCTTTACTTAAGTCAAGTAGCATTCATCTTTTAACACTGGAGAAAACAGCAGTTGTCATGGCTGATTTTTAAAAGCCAATGCACTTAATAGGGAGATCCCAAATAGTGAACCTTCAGACTGTGAATCATGATGATCTGTGAAGCCATCCTATGGATAGTATTTGGGATATATGATTAAGACCCCAGAAGGGAATGAACTTATGAAACTTTCCTACAATATTCTATAAGTTCCCATGGCCTCTCTTTGTTTTTTGGGAAAGAAAATGTAGTTTTAGAGCTTGATTTTATGGTTTACACCAGGGTTTTAGTTAACTATTATCTTAAATAAGGCCTGCTATTGGACTTCATACCAAAATAAATTTTAAATGTCTTCAATTTCAAGAACATGAAGCACTGTTAAAACTCAGGTAAATACAGTAATGTGAAAGAGTCCAAAGAGATGCAAATGAGGCAAGTTAGAAAGTGATGTCTTAAAAAACTTCATTGAATTCTTATTCATTTTAGAATGTCTTATCTTTCCAGTGTCTGTCATTGCTGATTGTTCTAAATAGAATCTAGTTTATTGTCCCTTGAACATTAGATATGATGGGTTTTATTAAAATGACATAACTTGTGAAATTCCCTGGGAAATCTTACAGACACCTGAATGAATAAACAATCTACTAAATTATAGATATATAACTTTGATGATAAGTTCACTTTCACAAACTCTAGTTCTTTTGGTCCCATGGTACAAAAACTCAGCTTAAGGCACTTGAAGTTAACACAGTGGAAAAATAATGGAATTCATATAATGTAGCAATAGATTACAATTGACTGTATCAGGGTTGGGGGCAGGGGGAGCACCTTCCATAGGGAAGCATAAGCATGCTCCATTTCACTGAGTAACAAAGAGAAGGAAAAGTGTCAGATGTGTGAGGGAGAATTGTGGCAAAAAGGAAAATGAATTAGGAAAAAGAAGAGAAGCTCAGAAAATGGTGGCATAAACAGGCTTAATACATTCAGAATTATCAGGTGAGAGTGATCACATGAGCCTTCAGAATTACGCTATGACACGCAGAACATTTAACAGAAGATAATGGCAAGCTCTCAGATCGCTACCAATGTGCTTTTAGAATTTAGTTAGCAATCAAGTAGAGAAGGAGCAAGGTCATGTTCTTGCAAAGAGGTGATGACATCTTTATTTCCACTTTTCTGTGCAATTGCACAAACAAAGGGTAAATATGGATTATTTCTCTTTCAACTCTGCACCTCAATCTAGATTGCACTATCAAGAGTGACAATGAGATGGAAGAAAGATTTCTCTTTATAATTTTTTTTTAGCTTTCTTTTTCTTTCTCTCTCTCTTTTTTAAAGAATGACACTTTTGGGTTTATTCTCAAAATAGCATTTTCTAAATGGAGTCCAACCTATAGCCCTATTTTCTCAGATTTAACACTACCTTATCAAATGATGCAAAGATCTGAATTAAATTGTTGCAAAGACGTCTTTAGGATATAAAGGGAGGAATTTCTTCTAAGAAATGGAGTCAATGATATTCTCACATTAAATTAAGGATGATGGATAAATCCTTTCATCATTCAATTTCACATAGTTAAAGGAAAAGGATATAGATTTTTTTATGAAATATTGCCCTTTGGAATTCTGTTTGAAAATAAATATATTACCTATAAAGCAATTTATAAAAATATAACTAGAACACTGCACCCAACAATGACAGAATTCACACCCTTTTTAAGGATTCACGGAACTCTTAACAACATTAACCATATACTAGATGAGGATACAAGTCTCGACAAATTTCAAAATTAAAATGTTTTAGTACTCTCTGACCACAACAGAGTTAATCTGAACATCAGTTAAAAATTCATTAAGAAGTCCAACCTGCTGGAATATTATATATTTTTAGAAAATCTACTGAACAAAAGGAAATCAGAATAAGAATTAGAAAATATTTTAAACTTAATGATAATAATAAGGAACATATCAGAATGGATGGAATGTAGCTAAAACAGGGCTTAGAGAGAAATATAGTTTTAAAGACATATTTAATAAGAAAGGTTAAAAATCAATATCCAACCTTGTTTCTCAAGAAACTACAGTAAAACTAACCCAAATAAACTGGAATAATAATGGTAATGCCAGGAGAAAATGAAATAGAAGTATACAATAAAGAAAATCTAAAGGCAAAAACTTAAGACTAAATAAGAATAACAGAGAGAGAGAGAGAGAGAGAGAGGCACACTACCAGCAACGCTACAGACAGAAAAGGCATTACTTCAGCAATATAGGGAAAACAGACAAATTCCTTAGAAACACAATATATCAAAACTGGTAAAAGAAAAAATATTTGCATGCTCCCGTATCTCTCATAAATTGTATTTGTTATTAAAATTCTTCTAACAAAGAAAAAATCCTTCAAACAAAAAGTTAAGAAAGAGATAACACTAATATTATAGATCCTATACAAACTCTTTTGAAAAACGGAGAAAGAAGGGATATTTCACAATTTGTTTCATGAGGTCAGAATAATACTGATACCAAAACTTGACAAAGCTATAGTCCATCTTCTCTCATGAACATGAAGGTAATAAATTATAATCAAAATATTAGCAAATTAGTTCCAGTGATAACTAATAATGATTATATCAACATATCACAAACATTGTTGATTATAGGAATTCAAGGTGGGCTCAGCATTTGAAAATCAATCTATATATTGTGTCATACTGACTGCAAAAGGGAGAGCAATTTAATGATCATCTCAATAAATGTAGAAGAAGCACTTGGCAAAATTCTTCAAATATTATGGAGAACAATTAACAAACATCTAAATAAATGGATATATCATATATATTAGTTATTTGAAAACTCAAGTTGTAAATAAGTCAGTCTTCTCAAATCGATCTACAAATTTAATGAAATCCAAGTCAAAAATTTCAGGGTTTTGTAGAAATTGACCAGCTGATTCTAAAATTTGTAGATGAATCAATCTTAAAGAAGACAAAGTTGGAGAATTTAAACTACTGAGTGTTAAGACTGATTGTAATGCTACAGCAATAAGAGCAATGTAATATTGGCACAAAGGTAGACAAATAAATGGAATGTTATAAAGTCTAGAAATAGACCCACATCTTTATGTTCACCTGAATTAAGGCAGTACAGTAGTGAAAGGATGGTCAATTGAAAATCATATGAAAAAAAAGTAAATTTTGATTCTTACTTTATGCCATACAAAAATAAAACAACTGTAGATCAATTGGAGATTTAATGTGAAAGTTGACATAAAGACCAAATGTGGTTTATTCATCAAAATCCCAAATGTCCAAAATAGGTCCAAAAATAGGTGAATGATTAAATACATTATTGCCATTAAATTTATGTTTGAAAAATATTTAAGGGCATAGAGAGTAACATAAGTTAAAATATGGAACTTATTATACAAAATTGTGTATAGAGTATGATTCCAACTTACATACGTATAATTTGGGTGTAAAATCTGGAATAAATAAACTGATTCCATAGTAGTTATCTTCGTGTGGTAGAAATACTGGTAACTTTTTGTTTTCTTTATCCTTCTTTGTGTTTCTAAATTTTCTGTAGTGTATATATTCCCTTTTTCACCTGGTTCAGAAGTTTTATAAAGTTGTCCCAATTACTTCATAATTCATGTAATGATTTCCAACTCATGTATATCTACTTAAAGTCATTTATAGCATTTGATCATGGCAAACTGTACTTCCCAAATGATGTGACCCCTGGACTAGAGTTATTCTTTTTGCACTAAGTGATTTTGTCAGTCTTGATATTTTTGATTTGCTTGTGTTTACCTCACATATTTGATTTTTCTAACCACAAGCTGAAAGTGGCTCTAAAATTTATATTTAGATTGAAATTTTAGAACTCAGGCTGTCCTCTCAAAACTCAACAGTGAAAGAAGCAAACAATCCAACTAGATCATGGGCAAAAGACATAAGGAAACCACAAGAGATATACAGATGGAAAATTAGCCCATGAAAACATGTTCAATATCATTAGCCATTATAAAATGCAAATTATAACCACAATGACGTACCACTACCAACCTATCAGCCTGTGTTATGGCCAGCGTAAAAACAGCGGCAATACCAAAACCTGACAAGAATGCAGATAAACTGGATCACTCACACAGTGCTGCTGAGAGTATAAAATGGTACAGTCACCGTGAAAAACATTTCGGTAGTTTTCTTAAAAATAAAACATTCAACTATCATAAAACCCAGCTACTGCACTTCTAGGAATTTACCTAAGAGAAATGAAGGCTTTTGGTCACACAGATACATGGACATGCATGTTTACAACAGCTTTACTTGTTATTTATTTGTATCACTCAAAAGTAGAAACAGCCCTGACGCCCTTAATGGGTGAATAGTTAAACAAACTGTTGTACAGCCATAACATGGAATACTAAGCAGCAATAAAAAGGATGAAAAAAAAAACAAACAAACAAACAAAAAAAAGGATGAACTACTAATACACACAATAATGTGGCGAATCACCAGGAAATTATGCTGAATGAAAAATGTCAATTCCAAAAGATTACATTTATATATGACTGCATATATATAACGTTCTTGAAATGACAAAAATATAGAAATGGAGAATGAATTAGTGGTTGCTAGGGGGTAAGAAGGGGGTGAGGTGGGAGAGAAATAGGTGTGGTTATAAAACGGCAACAAATGGATCCTTGAGATAGAAACGCTTCTTAATCTTGACTGTATCAAAGTCAATATCCTGGTTGGAATGTTGTACAATAGTTTTGCAAGATGTTACTATGGGGGAAACTGGGTAAAGAATACATGGATTTTACTGTATTATTTCTTACAATTGCATGTGTATCTATAGTTATCTCAAAATAAAAGATTTAATTGAGAAACATAAGCATAATTATAGTCCTTCACATATATTAGTTTAAAAGAAGCAGTAGAAATAAATCAAACTAGGTGATTTTTAGTCAAAGAACAGAAAACATTTCATGAAATCATTTAATCTGGTTTTTTTTGCCATTACATAGACATCGTTTCAGTGGAACTTTATATTAATTTGAGAGAGCCATTTTAAGTTCCTTTTACGTACTGCTATGTATAATTCAGCAATGAGCCTTACATACTCAATCGCCTTTAAATGAAAAACGTAATAATAATGCCACCTTCTTAGGAGTATAAAGGCAATCTACACAATGAAGAGCAACTCATTAATGAATTCCACACTCAGCCTACAGAGCTTGAGCAAGACCTGACTGGAAAGACTATAATTAGGAGCATCACAGCGTTCTGTGAGAGAAATATTAATATTTGGACAAGTCAAGTAACCTTAAGGGAAGCAGTTCATTACATAATTGAAAAGAGCTGGGTTACACATACCTTAGAAAAAGAATAATTTATTTTTTAATATAACGTTGGCAACACTGAAAGTATCCTCAATTGTATCTGGTGACCAAACACAGTGCAACAAACACTTAAGTTATGTAGTCATTTCATGTTAACTCAGCACAGTATCCAGAAGGACAATTTATCTTTGAGTTTCTTGATTTAGAACTTAAGAATTCAAGGCTCTGACAAGCACTATTGTCAGGAAGCAACAAAAAAGAAACAGCTGTCATGAGAATTACAAATCAGATCCAGGAAGTGATGATAAAACTGCAGAGTTATTTTTATCTATTTTAACAGTTTCTGAAGGTGTTGACTCTCTTATAAAGAATGTAAATCAGAAGTCAGAAAAGTTTCATTAAGTGCATAATTGTCAGAGTACCTAGAAAATATGCCTAATGGCTAATTTCCTCATCTTGACTCTCTGCTTGTTTTGTTTTCACCTAGTATTGCCATATGCGAGAGCCACATATATTTTTAATACTGATAGGTTTATCATCCTCAGTACAGTGTTTTCCTTTAATTTTAGCCATAAAACATAGTATTTTTTAAAAGGCCGTTGTCCATTTTTTTTAACGAGTAGGCTTCTGACAACCATGACATAGTTTTGGGGTTATCTGGATCCTTATTCCTTCATGGTCAAGCAGGAAATGAGGCAGAAGCAATAAGGTCTGATGAACACACATCTCAAGATTTCAGTTATCTTCCACCTACCACCATATCTTATAACTGAAAATCTGCTCACTGTCCCTCCTTGGCACTGGAAAATATCCATCTCCAGTTCTTTCTTCCACAGGAGAGATGCTGTATTGCCCCTCTTGACCAATACCTGCTCATTGCCTCTTCAAATCTAGTTAAAATTTGAATTACATATACTTCACCTTCATCGCTGCATGACTGATTCAAGGTAGTCTTACAGTACTTACTGTTTTGATGTGTAGTAATGTCGATCCTTTAAAATTAGCTTGTGCCACTCAGATCTTCAAATCAGACTCAGGACTGGGGACAGACCTAAGGAGGTAGGGGGACAAAATCAGTTAAGGATCACAGTGTTTGGGTTCTCTATGAGGCTCCATCTCTTCCTCAGGAAAGTGATAACATTATGTATCAGTAGAGGCAACCACTGAAAAGATTCCCTAACCATTTAGCTGGCTTAAAGTTTTCAAGTGGTTTGGGGAACTAAGTAAAAGTTTGTCTGAATTATTGGAGTTTATATTAAAAACTCAACTCAATGATGCACTTAGAATCACATTATTAATTGAAAATATGGACTTCAAAGTAGAAGCCTGGAACAGGTTTGGTCTAGTTAATCACATACCGAAAATGTACATATGCAAATTGAGAATTTGTGAAAATCCTTGTGAAATTAGTGATAATTTTGTCGAATTTTAATATTGTAGGCTAACCTTCTGAACAGATGCTAAATGAATTGGATAATTATGTTAGTCTGAATCTAGTCACTGTTTTTATGGGCAGCTGCATTTTAACAGATTAAAGGAATGCAAGTGGCAGCACTAATCAGTGAATTAGTTTGAAAGACCAGAAAATATAATGTCCATAAATCCAAGACTGTAAGCATTTTCCTATGGGACCCATTTATTGTATCTTTAACTTTTTCTAGCCATACTTCTATTTTCACAATACATAAATCTCTACATGTAAAACCACATTCCAAATATACTGGTGAAGTGATTTTTTAAAGTAACCTAGAAGTGAGTTTTAGGAAACAAAGATATTTGGCAATGGGAATCCCTGTTAATAAGGTTTTCAATGAACATGTATATCTGTAATACATATTGATCATCTCACAACAGTTAAAATTTCACTTTCCAGAGAATTAGACAATTTCAGACATAAAAACACCATGTCATCCTGGTCCAAGTAGAACAACTATGACAATCAGTGTTGGCTCTTCAAGCAAATGCATGGTAGTGCATATGTGTTAGTACATAAGAGATGATAAAAGAGTTGCTTGTGTAAAATGTTTGCCAAGTGAATAATATACCTGAATTTCCCTGCAACAGTCACCATTTTAGGTCAGGGTACAAACACCCTTATTTAAATATATTTTGCCTTAATTTAAGTTAGTTTATCAGCTTAACCTTAAATTCTTTAGCAAGTCCCATGAAGAAGCACCCATAAATTAAAAATAGAAGGACTGAATCAAGTAAAAGACTATAAGCTGCGAGCTTTCAAGTAGAGATTGGGACCTGTATTAATTTTCTATTGCCGCTACAACAAATTCTCACAACTTAAAAAAAGACCCATTGCCAGGGGTTAGGGAGTTGAGGGATGAATAAGTAGACTATAGAGGAGTTTTAGGGCAGTTTTAACATTACACATTACTATTGTATAATGTACTATAATGGTAGATAGATGTCATTATAAATTTGTCCAAATCTACAGAAGTTACACACCAAGAGTGAATCCTCATGTAAACTTTAGACTTTTTGTGATTATGATATGTCAGTGCAGGTTCATCAATCATAACAAATGTACCACTCTAGTGGAAGATGTTGATAATGGGGGAAGCTATGCATTTGTGGAGCAGGGGATACCTTCCGCTCCACTTTGCTTTGAACCTGAAACTGCTCTAAGAATAAAAAGTATATTTTTAAAAAAGCACCCATTTTATTATTCACAGTTCTGTAGTCCAAAAGTTTGAATATAGTATGACTGAGTGTGACTGTAAGAGCTTGCAGTGGCACAGTCAAGGTATCAAACAGGCTGTTTTATTTATTTGGATGCTCTAGGGGTGAATCTGCTTCCATGTTCAAGCAGAATGTTCTGCAGAAGTCAGTCTGTGCAGCTGTAGTACTGAAGTCCCTTTTTCCTTACTGGACATAGGCCAGTGGTTGTTCTCATGTTGTAGAGAGGCTGCCCGCATTCTTTGGCTTATGGCCTCCTCCATCTTAAAAGCCAGCAAAGATGTAGAGAATTCTAATCTTATTTCTCCTGCTTCTTCCTGCTTTAAATAAGTCTCTGCCTTCCTCTTCTGCCACAGTCTTCTTTTTTTTTTTTTGCGGCATGCAGGCCTCTAACTGTTGTGGCTTCTCCCATTTGCGGAGCACAGGCTCCGGACATGCAGGCTCAGCGGCCATGGCCCACGGGCGCAGCCGCTCCGCGGCATGCGGGATCCTCCCAGACTGGGCCACGAACCCTCTCAACCACTGTGCTACCAGGGAAGCCCCATAGTCTTCTATTCTTGAAGGACTCATGTGGGTACATTGTGCCCACCCAGATAATCCAGGAAAATCTCCCTATCTTAAAGTCAACTGGTTGTAACCTTACTTACATTTTCAAAGTCCCTTCACAGCAGTACCTAGACTAGTGTTTGATTGAATGAGCAGGAGTTGGGAATCTTGGAAGGACATCTTTAGAATCTTCCCTGCCCAGAGAAGCACACCTACTTCACTGGATGAAAACTGGGAAAAGGAAAACCAACTTTACCAAATTACTTATGACAATACCATAAATCCAAATATCCAAAACTGCTTTTATTTAAATTTTGGATTTTTGGAAAGTAAGTTTTTTGTAGTTGTTTGCTTTTTGTTTTAATGTGAGATTTATTTGTAATTTAGATTAAACCTAATCATTACAGAAAATTTGAAAAAAAAGAGTGAAAATGTTACACATATTCCCACCACTCAAAAGACAAAAGTGTTAACAATTAATGTGTTTCTTTTCGTATGCCTTAGAAACAGTTGTGTGTGTGCTTAATAATTCCCAATGCTTAAGCATAATTGTAATCACATTTATTTGGATTTCTGAATGGTGGAAAACTATCTGTAGGAGAGTTCATTCCTAAAGAATTTGGGGGGGGTTCAACAATAGTCCAGTTTATGCCTGTCATAAGTGATAATAATTCATTGGATTTCTACTTTAAAGTTTCATCCATGAATGGAGGAGGCAACTACTCAGTTTTCTTACAGGTTGAATCAAATGGTCAGTATAAATAGACATCGCTTGGTAAAATGGTGATTTTCCCAAATATCATAATGTGGGTTGGTGATCTGTTTGTTATGTGTGAAAACTCTACTCAGCTTTTCTCTGTAAACTTCCAAAGTCTTGAGTTATTATTTTGAGTTTCCATAGTCAATGGGAATATGATTCTAAATAACATTTTTAAGAAGTGAAAATGGCATTCTGTCTGAACCTAAGTATTAAGTGAAAAATTTTATTATTGCATTCACATTTTAAATATATCTCAGCTGGATATAAAATGTATTGAATTGAAAACTTTTCTCTGTTAAAGCTCTATAAACTTTTTATATCCAATTTGATATTAAGTTGTAAAAGAGAAGATTGAATTCAGTATGACTTGTATTCTGGAGAAAAGCAGAATTTTCTACTTCAATGTATATAAGAATTTCTTTATCATTAAAATTGAAAATGTTTCAAGTATTTTTCTAGATGTAGATCTCTTTATGTGTGTTTGTGTGTTTTTCTTGTAGCAACATTGTTATTTTTATCTGTATCCTGAGTTCTGTAATGGGTCAGGAATAAATCAGTTTTATATTCCTGCTTCTGTGATTATTCTGGTATTATCTCCAGGGAAACAAACAACTCTTACATTAAACCTTTGCTTTCGGAATCCTTATGTGTCATTTTCTCTGTCATTGTTTTAATCTTGTTTTCCTCTGAATATTCTGGAAAAATGACTTTGGAAGAGTGACTCAGTTATTTTCTTCTACAACACTGGTACCATTTGACAGTGTCAATTCTGCTCTTGCATTTTTAGCTTCCCTGCAAACATTTCTATGTTACTATCTCTCTTTTCACAAAATGCTGTGGGCTTTATATCTTTACCTATTCCTTCCATGTGATTTGTTTCTTTATCATAGAAGCCATTCTTTCTTATTTCCTATTAAAGATACCAAACAGGGTTTTAAAATTTCCTTCTAGTTCTTACAGGAAATCATTTTCAGGGATTTATGAGTCTTCAGGAAGATATTCTTTTACTGATGTTCTACAACATGAATTCATAGTGCCATGTTTGTTTGTACAACTCTCCTTGAAAGGTGAGAGCTATACCCAAAACCTGCGTTTGCCAACAAACAATGTATATGAATACTATTGACCCTGTTATCTCTTAATTTCCTGCTCCTTCAGATGGCTAACTGAAAAAACAAAATGAGACTCTAGATTTTAAAATGAAATTACTTTGTTTAAAATACTCTTATTGAAGGCAGGTCTTTCAGACTTATCTTGCTCTCTTCCCTCTAGCTTTGTTTCTCTAAATAGGCAGGCCACTTGCATTACCAAAATCTTTATTATGCATTAGTGACAAAGCTAATCTTGACTGCCTTAACTACAATTAGCATGGTCTAGTGAGAATATAGAAAGGCCTACTTTTGAATCACCACCCTATCACTTTCTAGTTTTATGGCTTTGGGAAAGTTTCCTAACCTTGTTAAATCTGTTTTCTAATCACTCACTTCCCAGGATGATTGTGTTGGTTGTGTAAATTATATGAAAAGACACATGTAAAGTTCCTAACACTGGGCATACCACATAAATGAAAATAAGTAGTAGATTTAAGTATTATTACACTCCCAGGATGTAATGCATCACCATCAACTATTCTGTCTTCCTGTCCAGGTTTTCCCCTCAGTGTTGCAGATTTTGACTAAACATGAAAAGCAAATTTATACTGAAGGATGAGATGGGGAAGGGTTAAGGTTTACACTTTGCTTCAATAAGTGGCACACTCCCAGAAGAGAAACAGTAAATTACTTTTACTACTGGTATAGATCTTGAATGTAGGAGCCAAAAGGCAGAATATCTCTGCTAACAAATTGCAGGCAGAAACCATATAAACTAACAATTTTATTTTTCAATCCCATTCCCTCAGGGTCTTTAGTTGGAGGAAATCCCTCACAGTTTAATACAATATGTTGACAGTCATCCCTTACCGTTGATATAAGTGTGTTTGTGTATATACATGCCTTAATAAGTATTTTAGTGGGTAGCTAGTCTACTTCAGAGGCTGCTACTAGATGCCACTTGGACCAAAAAGCTATGATTTAGTAAGATTTCCCTCTTTAACTCAGAATTCTTATGGTTTTATTTTAGAAATTACCAACTTTCATATGGTAGTTATATGATAAATCAGTCAAATTCATTTCGGAAATACTGGATTGGAAAAAGGAAAAAGTTTCTTTATTGCATTACTACTTAAGAACTATAATATGCTATCATGCATCATCAATCTCAGAAGGAGGTATAGCATGTAAGGTTTCTCACATTAGTTTGACCATGAAAAGAGTTTGGGAGATAAACAGCTGCAGTGGACATTCTTGATGTGCCACCTAGAAAACTTCACATCCCTTTACTGGCACTGTGCCCCACCTCTCAGCTTCTGCTTGTTTTGCTGCTAAAATGCATCACCTGGAAATGTCTTCAAAGTATCACTCTTGGGCACTGAAAGTGCCCTGCCAGTTGGATGAACTGGAAATGCAGAAAAGTTTATACACATTTTCATTCTCACTCCTCCCCCATATTCCTACTGATTCACAGCCAATGACTGACTGGTGTGAGAATACAAAAGTCCAGGTCCTTTGCTGGGAAAACTCTCTGGTGTACTCCAGAATTCCCCTGTGGATTATGCTAGGTCTGAGACTTGTCTTGAAGTTCCATCTTTACTTGGGGGTGCCCTTCCCTGCCCTGCTTCCCCACTCCCCCCACTTCCCAGTGGTTTCTCCTGGAAGCATATGTTTAATAAATCACTTGCATTCAAATCCTCAGCTCAGAATCTCTTTCTAGAAAGACACAGTCTAAGGCAGTAGAATATTTTGGACTTATTACTTGAGAAAAAAGAAAACACTGCTTGTATAGCATTATGACTGCATTCAAAATTTCTAGAAATGTGTTTCAGAATTTGGGTATTAACAAGCAGCTCAAGTAATTTGATGCAATTTAATGTTTAAGAGTAAAGTAACAAGAAGTATGTATTAGTGCATATTAAATATGTCCCAACAAAGAAAGTTGTCTACTGGTTCCAGTCTATCACTGCATTTTTCAGACATATTTCTAAAATTTCTTTTGAAGACTTTTATCCTTTACTTTCTCAATTATTTTAAGCAATCACCTCAGGAAGTTTCACTACCAAGAGTAAAATTTACATTAACCTATTTGAATTTCAACTAGTAGGCTATTAGAGCTGGGAGAGACCTTAAGGATCATCTATGTTAACCCTGTCATTTCAAAGATGAGGAAACTTAAATTTAGAGAATAAAAGTTATGGCCCAAGGACACACAGAACCATCTCAAATTTTTTGATTCCTATTCAGAGGTTTAATTTTTACAAGGGGTGCCTGTCTAATTTTACAAATCATGATTGAGCAGGAATGCATCACATATCTGGAAATGTTCATTTTAGCTATATTTCTAGTCACAAAAATATGATTATTGCTTTACATAGAGATCTTATTTAACATTCTAAACTCCACAAATTGAAAACTGATTTTTCTGTTTATCTTGATTGTGAGAAAGGAAGAAAATATTTTAAAATTCATATATGCAGCAAAAGGCAATAAAATTGCTAATACTTTCCATGATTGATTTTACTTTAAAATGTTTAGTTATTATAAAAATCTTAATAATATTGGCCCCAAAATAAAAAATCTTTTTTGTTGTTGTTCAGAAAAGACAGCAGTCCTTTAAACACTGAAAAGAAACACATTTCAAAACTTCTCTATAGCTCAAGTTATAATAAAAATTTTGGTGTAAGAAAGGATAGTTTTGAAAATGAAAGAGGGTGTTAGTAGTAATTGTGCTGGATCTGTCCCAGCAAACTGGGGGGTGTGGTCATTCTTCTCATGAATGTATTAGTAGACTCTGTGCAACTCCTAGAGCCTCCAAAATGAGTTCCTTATTTGCCCTCTCATAGACAAGCTCTTTTTCTCACTGACCATTTTTAGCCTAGGGGCATTCCTCTTCTTTACCTTAAGTTACTTGGTTTCTCTCTTTCTGTTTGTCTCTCTCAGCACATATTGTATCCTCCACAGTGGCTAGAATAATACATTTCTAATCACTGGTGCCCAATAAGTGATGTCTCAGTTTGATTACTTTGGATTCAATCATACATAGATGACTAGACCTCAGCCTAAATAACACACATATATCAAGTCAAGTCAAGCTCGAAGTCCCTTTTTCTACATTTTGTTATCAAACGCAGAGATATTATGATGCAGAGAAGTGACAACCAATGCTCATTGCTATACACATATTAAGGGGCTTCAAAAATATTTGCTGAAATGATAAAATATATGTGTATATGCCTTAATTATTTCTTACTTACATTTTAGATTTTATATTATATAAAGAATTCAGAGGAGTTATAGATGTTTGGTGACAAGTCAGATCATTCATTAGTTTTCTATTCTTTTCTTGCAACCCAAGCTAATTCTCCTAATAGCTAATGATTCTTCTAATTTCATTACAAGCTCAGCAAATATTGATCCCAATGCAAATATGGAGGAAAATAAGAAATGAATAAAATCAGAAAGAAAAGGTAATGCAAATTCTTCTCACCATCTCCTTGCTTGCAATGTAATGGTTTTTGATAGTTAGCGTAATCAGCATCTCTGTCTACCTTGTTCTACTACAAGACTGATTAAAATATCAGTCCATTGTAATAAAATCAACTTATGCAGTTATTGCTACAGAAGCATTAATATCACAACACCACTTTACATTCTTCCTACGTGGAGTTTGAGTGGAGACTGTTCTTTTAGCCATGTTAGGGATCATGGTCATGTTAGTTTCTTTCCTACAGCTTCAGAAAATCCTACAGCTTGGGTGGTAACATTTCCTGATGTTTTCAAATACCAGAAAGATAATTTGGAACGTACTGTCCTTGGAACTGCTCGTTCCATATTACAGAAAAGGTGGAAATGGCTCCAAGGTATAGAAAAACCATCAGTCTCTGGGATCAATTTTGTTAACTATCCTTGTCCCTAATTAGGCTAATTCAATAATTCATAAAGCCTGCCAGTAGACAATTTTATGAACATTTACAGTGAAAAAGGACATCAAAGAGATGTACTAAATATTGAGTGGATTTCACTTTAGGCACGTTCATGTATTATTTCACTTTATCCTCAAAATAACTCTGGCAGATAGATATTATGATTTTTGTCACTGAGATGAGAAAACCTGACTGACAAAGGTTAACAGAGTTCCTCAATGTCCACCATCCACTAAGTGGCAGATCTGTGATTTGAACTCAGGTTTTTTCTAACTCCAAGTATGCTTTCCAATATAACAGAGCTGTGAATTCTAACCACAGACAAAACATATTTTGAAGTTACTTTTATTTCAGTTCCTTATTTCTATCAGTATCAATTTTATTATTAGTTCACTCATGATGTAAGGACATGAATTAGGGTAGCTGGGGTAACTGCAAGAAAATAACCTTGGAAGTTGAAGCCTGTGTGATTTGGGACAAGTCACTTAACGTCATTATTCTCATCTTGAAAACAGAATTAAGATAACTGTTTCTCAGAGCTGTGAAGACTAAATGATAAAGTACCTGGTATAGCCTTTTATTAATCATAAGACACTGTTCACATGTAAGATATTTGTTGTTGTTCTAAGACTGAAATGAATATTTACTGCAAATTCTCAGCTAGGAAATTTTGTTTTCACGAAGTAGCAATGAAGTAAGTATTACATATCAGCACATATTACATATTGTTATGCTCTGCAGGTTAAACCTCATAACTCCAGCTCTGCACCTGAAATGCTAAATTCTTAGAAGTGAAGGTATCAGAAATTCAAAATAAGGTATCAGAGATAATTTTTGTCTAAACACTCTCTATATGCTGATTATATGTTTATTTAATGAGTCAGTCTTGCCAGCATGAGTAGCTCACCGAGGATCATACACATTAGATTGTAACTTACAGCATCTATCAACTATGAACATATGTTAAGACTAGGTAGTTATTACTCAATGGTTTTGTGAGAAATGGGACATTACTAATTAGAAAATACCCATTTGTGATCATTTATTTAAAACTTGGCAGGGAATAAACCATTCCCCCTCAGCCTTCTTCCTAGTAGAACTTAAGAATTTGCACTTGACAAAGCATCTAAATGGATGAGTCAGAAAATTAAGTACTTTGAATAGAGGGCAAGGCTCAGACAGGCAGAGGTGATATTCTGTTTGCACACTGCATTGCAAATAGGTTCTATCCTAACAATGACAACTTTAAGAATAAGGAGAAAAAATAGTGGCTAGTAGCAATAAAAATGCATTAAACACATCGCTGCTTCTCTGGGAAAATTGGTGTAGAGACTCCGCCATATTTTATACTATTGGTTAAATAATTTCTGTCTTTAAGAGTGTATAGTGTTTTTTCCCTGTGATTATGTAATGCCCAAGGCAAATCACGTTGAGTGTTGATCCCCATTCTGACATGTTTTGCACATCCCATTAGCACCTCTGCACGTATTTTTTAAGCATTCTTTAATCCTTAGTGTATTTTAAATATTTGTGTGGCTACTTGTCAACTTAACTATAAATTGCTTAAGTCATAGTATTGCTTTCTACTCTTAGTAACTGAAACCATTTTCAGTACACTATTAAAAAATGAATACGTGGCTGGTATTGAAGGGGAGCAGAATATGTCACCCCAAAATATGCCACTTTGGCAAGTGGATTATTTTGAGCTGAAGGCAGTTATGACCCAGCAGAGTCAAGAAAATATTTTACCTTTCTAACTGCCTAAAAGAATTTAGTTATGGGCCTGGTCCAGAAAGAGAGCTATTACCAGAGATAACTTTTTATCTGAAAGATCTATTTGCAAACATATGATTACCAAACATCTGCTCTTTTTATCATCCTGTGAATTGCCCTCCTGCCCTCTGAAGCCCCAGACCCCAATCTCATTCCTTAGCTCAGGATGGCATATAAGCCCCAGTTGTCTATCTTTGGGTTTCATATTTTTATGGGACTCCCATATATATGAAATTAAATTTATTTTTCTCCTGTTAATCTGTCTTATGTCAATTTAATTACTAGACCAGCAAAGAACCTAGAAGAGTAGAAGGAAAATTTTTCCTTTCGGCGTGTAAGCAGATACGTCTTTGCTCGTACGCTTGTTTTCATCTTACGACCCTTTTCCCATTTCTATTTTCCGTGATCTCTGAGCCCTAGGAAACTGATCTATGTTAATGAGCTATATCACCTAGGCCCTCTTGCCCCGTGGCTTCCCTAACAGTTCTGCCAAAGCAGAGCAGAAGGCAGGCAAAGAGAAAGGCCAGCATATTTATTCCGCCCTACCCCACCTTCAGAATCCCCTGTGGCACCTGCCTGGCTGAGTGGAGGTGGAATCTGCATTCCTTTGCAGCCACAACTCCTATTGAGCAGTCTCTCTTCCACAGCTTCATCTCTGCTAGTCAATAAATCATTTGTAAATCAAAATGAGTTACAAATTAAACACAATTAACTCTACCAACAATTAAATAATTAAGTTAATAACAATATTTTGATATGACAAAAGTTTGCTGCAATTAAATAGCTATTTCAGTCCAATATGATGCCATGAATATACTATTGAAACCTTATGCAATTTTCTGGTCCTTTCTCCTTTTAGAATTTTATATAAAAGACATCACCATCGGGCTTCCCTGGTGGCACAGTGGTTTAGAGTCCACCTGACAATGCAGGGGACACGGGTTCATGCCGCGAAGCAGCTGGGCCCGTGAGCCATGGCCACTGAACCTGCGCGTCCGGAGCCTGTGCTCCGCAACGGGAGAGGCCACAACAGTGGGAGGCCCGCATACCGCAAAAAAAAAAAAAAAAGACATCACCATCTATGTAGGAGATTAGATGAAAACACCTGGGTGCCATCTGGAATCCTTCTTATCTACCCTCCCCCAGCATGCAAACTGATCTAGTTATTTCTACCTTTAATGCCACTATAACATTGCAAATTATTGCTTTTTATATACTGGGTTGTTGAATCAACCTAATCTTTCTTCCTTTAATTTGTCTCACTCCAATCTACCCTCCATTTTGAATCCCATGTCACTGTTATAACATGCAAACCTGACCATATCACTTCCCTTCAGACTCTCTAATGACCTTTAGAGCCCCTCTGATAAAGTCAACACCCTTTACACAGTTTATAAGGCCTCATGTGATCTGGCCCCGGTTTGGAACTCCACTTCAACAATAAACAGCCATCATCTTACACTCAGTCGTTTGGTCCTTCTACCATCTTGGAGTTCGATAAATAAATCCTTTGTTGTTTGGGCCTCCACACTTGAAGCTCTCTCCCTAACACATGCTTTCCTTTCCACATTTTTGCCTAGCATATATCTCTAATCCACCATCAGAGCTTCTTCCTCCAGGACTGATTCCTTTAATCTTACTTGTATCTAGTTTAAATGACCCTGTTCTTCCCTTTCACAATGTTACAAATTTCAGTTCTCCTTTCTGTATGCCTCTCTCAGATTCTGTCTCAACAGAAAACATAGCCATCTTTTTATAAAGGCTTATTTCCAGTGTTTGGCATGCTATAGGGATATTAGCAATATTTGTTTATTAAATGAGTGAAGATATAATTAATGAAACATTGCATTTGAACTCATTAACACATTTCTTAAGATTATTTTCATTATTTTTTTAAATTTAGGATTTCTTCATTTTAACCTCAAATATTCAAATCTTAAACGGTTAAAGGCTCAATACACATTTCAAAGTTCTTAGTAGTCATATCCTCAAGCACCACATAGAAAAACACTTTTTGGTTACGTTCTTCTCCTAATATTTCTGATAGTGATAGAGTCTAAGAAAAAAAAAGACCTTAATATTGATAAAACCAACAGGCAGATTCAAAGAAATATTCTCTTACCTATTACTTCTAAAAGAAATATGCTAATTAGTGTTTATTTTACTAACTAGTAAAAAACATTTTACTGCTATTTTACATTCTGTGTAAAGTTACCAAAAACACCAAATAAAATTATTTTAATTTAGATTTTTATATGGAATTCATAATAGTGACTAAAATAACACTATCTTATATATTCAGTAATAAAAGTGTCACACAGTGAAAAATCTACTGTATTGAATTACAATATACTATTCATAATATAATTTCCGTGTGTTTCAGAATCTTATAGAATTATATTTTAATAAAATGTTTCCAATATAATGCTAATACAAATTATAAAACAATATGTGTACTGTACCTATATTTTTGGTTGAAAAATGAAAAAGTTCTTTGAATATAGTCTGGAAGGATATACAAAAATAATTTATCAGATGTATTTTTAGGTGGCAGGATAGCAAATATATTTAATTTAATTTCAAATTTAAATTAATTTAAAATTTAATTTAACTTAAATCTTTAGAGTTGTCTGTGAATCTTAATCTTCCAGAATAATTAAGAATTATTTAATAAAAGTGTAAACTCTTTCAAATCAAAAGATCCATTGCTTCCGACTCACTAGGAGTTTATATGATTCTATGAATTAGAGCAAATTTATTGAAATAATGAATAGTTAGGCAGAAAGAGCAAAAAAGAATTTTCAGCATTTTAAAAAATCAACTTGGTTTTTTCAAATGTAAAAATAACATGCCACAGTGTATCTGTTCTTTTTCTTTTGTATAGAACCACAAAAGGTAAATTCACTTTTAGTTATCTTGAACATTAATTTATGCCATTTTAACTATCCTGATATGATTAACATGTGAACAGATTATTATTGATGTATGTAGAGATGTTTTAAATTTTTCATATATAAACATGATGCTATTCCTGTACATAAAATGATCTTATTTGCTTTCATTTCTTTGAAATTTTGAAAGCATATATGAACAAAGAGTATTGCCTTCTCTAAAGTGAATCTATTCTTTCTTATTTTTACTTAGGCTTCTACATACCTTTGGGAATGACAACTGTGAAGGAAAATTTATTATTGTTGTTATCATTATTATTGATTATTAATTAAAGCCATATATTTGTCAAGCTTTCATGCTCTCACCATTGATCTTTCACAGTAAATTATGTCTCTGAAGCAATATTTTATGCAACTATGTCTAATATGTTGTTATGATGACATATGGGTTTGCCAACTTCTTTTATTTTATAATTATAGTAAGTACATTAAAATATGAACTTGGTTTCCTTATTAAATTGATTTGCAAATAATTTCTAAATTGGTACTAACTTGTAAAACCTGAATAAAGCATTATGAACTTAAAACTAAATGCTTAGAGTTGATAAAAATCGATCTATTTCACTAACAATCTCAATATTTATATCATATTGTGCATTCAATTGTTGCTAAAATTATGGCCCAAGACTATGCCAATTATTAACACTAATCAAGAAAACTGAAAACAAAGGAGACTCTTCTTAATAGCATAAGAAGAATGAACTGAATTAGAAAGTACTAAAAAAGTTCTTAAAAATAACAACATATGGTTCAAAGAAGCTTACTGAACTTACGTTTCCTGAGAAAAACAGTATATTCTATCTCCAAATACATTTCCCAAATCACATCTGATTTTCAATCCTAAATTTGCAATAAAACCAAAGTCTTTTCAAGGCTCACATACTAACAATCAGTATAGATCTTATAGATCAAAAATGAGGGGAAAACCGACAAGAATATACAGGAGTCAACAAACTAGACTAGTAGTGCTGCAAACCCTGACACATAAAAAGCCTCATCACACCTCTGGGTCTGAATGTTTAAGTTGTGATTTGTGTACTAGGCAGATCTTTTGCTGCTTTCTAAGGAGTCACTGAATCCCACCCTTATAATAGGTAAATGCAGAAAGCATACAGGAGTCCACACATACTAATATTTTAGCTCTAGTTCTACTCAAATTTACTGCCATCATTTTAAAATACAATTACAGAGAGCATTAAAAATAAACTTGGAAATATGAAAGGGTTATACTGACTATTAATTAAGGGACAGATTCATTATTTGATAATCTCTGGTCCCTGGACATATAAATATGCATCACCAGTCTCTAACTCTGTGCTTTGCCATTAGTGTAGTGTGTGGTAGAGGCCATGCTTGGCACTCTGGTGGGATGCTTGTGGTGTTAAAGAAACTGATCTAAAACCTAATAGCAGCTTAGTGGATTAGAGATCAGAAACACCAATAGCCTCCCCTGCCTGCTCCACACATTCTTGGCTTTTTCAGAGTCAGCTCTAAGGGTTATCAGACAAGCATACACTCCGAGCTGGACACACTCTGCACACCAGAGTCAGAGCACTGAATAATATCTTTATGATAAAAACATTTAAATTGGATATTTGATTGACCCAGATACAGGGTTCCATCAAGAAAAAACAGCAGTCCCCAGGAAACCAAATTTTCGATTCACTCAGCTTGGGCTATTATCTTCTGGTAACGAAGGAAGTCTACTACTGGATCCAACATATGAAAAAGGCTACAGGTTTAATTCTTTCTCAACCATTTAACCTAGTATTCCCCCTTTCAAGTTCAGTGCAGTTAACTTATTCTTTCCTCGGAGACCTTAGAGTTAAAATGAAACTCTGAAAATGCTGAGACATGGGTTTTTCATAATTGCATCTTACATGGTAAAAAGAAATGAGCATATTGGGCAAAGTTCTGAGATACAATGGTTCCTAGTAACCTCAGATTATTTGTATAAAGTCAGACATGAAGAAACAATGTGATAACCAACAGAACATATCTCCAAAGCCAAGAAATGACTCCATATGCATATTTGCAGTAGTGGATAAAATTGTTCAAAAGAGAGAACAAACAAATATTTCATAGAGCAGTAGATGATACTGAAGTCAGAGAAAAAGAGAGGGTGAAAGAAACATCAATAAAGTATTAGTTGCTCTAAACAGCAGTATTCACACAGATAATTCAAATGAAATTTACTGGTGTGCTTTACCTAGGCGCATGCCATGGAAAGATCATAAGGGTCAAAACTCAACCTCGTAGGTTTTAGACATGTATGCATTTAGGTAATGGACATATGGAGGCTGGGCTTTCAGGGGTGCACTGAAATGTAAGTGGCCATTGATTGCAGGGTTTGCCCACTTCAAAACTACCTCTTTCACTACCTAACCCACAACAGTAGCAGCAGGGAATATGACAATATATCTTGCAACCCACTGGATATAAACTGGAACCTAACCCAGGATGGGCCATTTGGATTGAAGGAGCATGTGAACAATGAAATCAAGCCTGTTTACTGCTGTGTGCTTGGGGGACAAAATAAGTTGGATTGCAGAGAGAAAATGATGAAGCAGATGAACAGAGCAGGACATAGATTAGGTAAGTGCCCAGGGTCTTGATTTGTTTTCTAGCACCAGTAATCCTTCCAGGGGCCTAACTGGCTTACTGTAATGAAGAAAATATTTTTTCCTATCTTGTAACATTAGTGCCTTGGGTAAAAATCACTTTAGAAAACATATGTTTTATGTGTTTACCAACTTCTAGTCAACATATGACCACACAAGTATCAGAGTGTATTTTTACTTTTATTAGTGTATTAGTCAGGGTTCTCCAGAGAAACAGAAACTATATATATATATATATATATATATATATATATATATATATATGTCATATAGGTCACTGTTTATGCCATTCTGCAGGGCTGAAATGTCTGACCAGTTTCGTCCATAATATAACAGAAGGTATTTACTGGTTGCCTACTTTGCCAACAACTTTTTACGTGTATTGTGTTTTAATTCTGCTCCAAACCTTCAACCCAGATACATTATTCCTATTTTACCAAATATGATAAAATATCTATATTTGTTTAATTTTACTAAATTTCTTTGAGCTCACTGATATTAAAATCCTTTCCATTATAAAATGCCATACTGCAGTTAGAGTACAAATATGATGTATATAAATGTAAAATTTGGAAAGTTTTAATAACAAAATAGTTATTAAAATTCCAGAAATTTTATAGTTCTTCTTTCATTAAAAAAATCCAAATATGCATTTAAGATTTTGATAGATTCAGTCATCAAAGTTACAAGTCCAATATTAAGTTCAGGAATAGTCAAATATATTTGTGTTGATTCTGTAGGAAAATAGCTTTGTGGTGATAAATAGTGATTGAATAATTTCAGGATAATTTTTATTAAATAGCTATCCAGGTAATGAGCAAATATAAGGCTAAAAATATGATAGAGTTAATCACAAGTCATGAGAATCATATGCTAAGTTATTTAAGCTTAATATGGCAAGTTCAGGCAATAGACTGAAGTGTTTCTTCTTAATGCATATAATTTCCAAGGAACAAAATACTATTTAAATGTGGATAATAACATGTTGGTGCATTTTACATGCTTCATGCCTTCAAGAATAGAGACAATGAATAGCAAAATTTAATAAATTATCTGGAAGAATATACACATCATGGTAGTGTGTATGTGAAGGAGGGGGGTTCAAAGAAACAGATAGTTTTCATGGTTGGAATAATGCTATGAGACTAAGGATAACATTTTCTCTAAAATTTAGATGGTGAGCAAGGAAATTCCTCATAGGTTTATGGTGATGATTAAGTGCAAGTGCTCTAGAATAATGCCTGGAGCATATCAAGGGCTTAAGACATGTTAGAAAGTATTAGAATATATGAAATTATAATTTAAGTTTGTAAGAAAAAATATTATCTGATATTAGTAACCAATATATGAATCATCCACGGTAATTGCACAAATGCTTAGTGTGGTTTAGATTGTTTTCTAACGGATCATCTATCTTGTCGCCAAGCACTATGTGTTTTGGAATTAGTAGAATTGAGTTTAAAACCTAGCTGTGCCAGTTACCAGCTGGGTAATCTTGGATGATTTTTTAAACTTTTCTGAATATCAATGTGATCACCCTATCTATAATGGAGACTATCTCTACTATACAGCCACCCTGAAAGGGTTAAGTAATAGCATGGTACAGTGCCAGTGGAGTGCCCTAGGATCTCAAAAAGTGATAGCTATTCATAAGTAATAAAAATAGCAAAACATCTAGTGTCTAGTGGAAATGCAGTATACTTGTTTGTTAAATGAGTAAGGATACTTTTCAACCTGAATATTATGCAATTTTAAGCTATCTGTATTTCCCACAGCAGCAACTAGAGAGAGAGGCCCATAAGAGGTTTTGATAAACACTTGTTAAAACGCTTTTTACTTAAGACATTTCTCTATGATCTGACAAGTGTGTACAACACTTCATAATCTCCCCTCAGAATCTTGGAGTCGAGAGGTCATAGAGGTGAAGTCTCCTAGTCTTGAATCTCAACCAGTGGAGGAAATCAACCTCCAATACTTTTTACATGATTAGCAATGTGCTGGTTGAATGTTTTCATACTTATGGACTACTACTCCTCAGCCTGTTCCTTTTGTAAAGAAATAGCTCTATTTTTTAAAGAGTGTTAATATATTTGGCAAAAATCTGATTCCCCGTAACTATTTCCCTTTGGCCAAAACACATCACTTTGTGCATGGTATTCTATTACGGGAGTTACCACATTGCATTATGGTTCTTCTTTTCACATGTCTTTCTTCCCTTAGAGCATTTTTAAGGTAAAACCCTGTCACAGCCCCAATTCTGTTCCCAAACCACACAAAGTACCTGGCACACAACAGATGTTTACTAAGTTTATGGAATGACTGAACAAAAGATTATTCTTTCTGAAGCCACATATAAGTTAACTCCTTGTTTAGCATGATAGATATCAAAATATATTAATTTCATTGTTTCTCTTTTAAAATATCATTTTCAATTGCTTCTAAAGTATGATTCCAACATCTATTTCCACTAGTATTCCTCCCATATCCCTTACTTTTATTACCCAGCCTTATTTTTTGAGTGACACCAAAGTTTTAATAAAAATGGATCGAGAAAATTTATTGAATGAATTGAGAATGATCACCTTAGGTTCTATGTCCCTTTTTCATATTGCTGTTTTATTTTCAGGAAATGCAAGCCTATTTAAAATTTTGTCTTGTAAAACGATGATGCTTTGTAAAGGTAATAAAACTTTTCTTGAAACCAAAAACAAAAAAACACACAACAACAAAAAAAACCCACCCTCAACATTTTTTCTATTAGCATAAATATCTAAGTAATTTTATGGCAGCAAAGAAAAAGTGATGAGTAAATACTTAGGGTTCAATTTTGTTTTCCTTTCCTGTTACTAATTTAGTTAATAATATAAAAAGCAGGAATAATAATAATATCTTACAGATTATATATATGATTAAATGAATTAGTATTTTTAAATAGCACTTGGTACATTATAAGTCCTATATACAAAGCTAGCAACAAGAAATAAATCAATCAAATACTCATATATAGCACATCCACAAAAGGATGCTGTATACATAAAGTTGACCTTTTTCCTCTTTTCCAGTAATTGGGGAAAACTGCTTTCATTTACATACTCATGACTATCTGATATTCACCTATTAGATATTTACTACCTAATAGATAGTTTTTCTTTAAATCCATTTACTTATTTCTCCATGAGTTTGCTTTAGCATCAGTGTAATATAAATGAAGAACTAAAATATTTGTACTCCATAATATGTTCCTAAAATAGAATATAGAGCTTTTCACAAAAAAAAGGATGCTGATTAAAATGTGAGCATTTGTGACCCAAGATATGATCTATCTTGGAGAATGTTCCATGAGCACTTGAGAAAAATGTGTATTCTGTTGTTTCTGGATGGAATGTCCTATAAATATCAATTAAGTCCATCTTGTTTAATGTATCATTTAAAGCTTGTGTTTCCTTATTTATTTTCATTTTGGATGATCTGTCCATTGCTGAAAGTGGGGTGTTAAAGTCCCATACTATGAATATGTTACTGTCGATTTCCTCTCTTATGGCTGTCAGTATTTGCCTTATGTATTGAGGTGCTCCTATGTTGGGTGCATAAATATTTACAATTGTTATATATTCTTCTTGGATCGATCCCTTGATCATTATGTAGTGTCCTTCTTTGTCTCTTCTAATAGACTTTATTTTAAAGTCTATTTTGTCTGATATGAGAATTGCTACTCCAGCTTTCTTTTGGTTTCCATTTGCATGGAATATCTTTTCCCAGCCCCTTACTTTCAGTCTGTATGTGTCTCTAGGTCTGAAGTGGGTCTCTTGTAGACAGCATATATATGGGTCTTGTTTTTGTATCCATTCAGCCAATCTGTGTCTTTTGGTGGGAGCATTTAGTCCACTTACATATAAGGTAATTATCGATATGTATGTTCTTATTCCCATTTTCTTAATTGTTTTGTGTTCGTTATTGTAGCTCTTTTCCTTCTCTTGTGTTTCTTGCCTAGAGAAGTTCCTTTAGCATTTGTTGTAAAGCTAGTTTGGTGGTGCTGAATGCTCAACATTGTGAAAATGACTCTACTACCCAAAGCAATCTACAGATTCAATGTAATCCCTATCAAACTACCACTGGCATTTTTCACAGAATTAGAACAAAAAATTTCACAATTTGTATGCAAACACAAAAGACTCCGACTAGCCAAAGCAATCTTGAGAACAAAAAACGGAACTGGAGGAATCAGGCTCCCTGACTTCAGACTATACTACAAAGCTACAGTAATCAAGACAGTATGGTACTGGCACAAAAACAGACACATAGATCAATGGAACAGGACAGAAGGCCCAGAGATAAACCCACGCACATATGGTCACCTTATCTTTCATAAGGAGGCAGGAATGTACAGTGGAGAAAGGACAGCCTCTTCAATAAGTGATGCTGGGAAAACTGGACAGGTACATGTAAAAGTATGAGATTAGATCACTCCTAACACCATACACAAAACTAAGCTCAAAATGGATTAAAGACCTAAATGTAAGGCCAGAAACTATCAAACTCTTAGAGGAAAACATAGGCAGAACACTCTATGACATAAATCACAGCAAGATCCTTTTTGACCCACCTCCTACAGAAATGGAAATAAAAACAAAAATAAACAAATGGGACCTAATGAAACTTCAAAGCTTTTGCACAGCAAAGGAAACCTAAACAAGACCAAAAGACAACCCTCAGAATGGGAGAAAATATTTGCAAATGAAGCAACTGACAAAGGATTAATCTCCAAAATTTATAAGGAGCTCATGCAGCTCAATAACAAAAAAACAAACAACCCAATCCAAAAATGGGCAGAAGATCTAAATAGACATTTCTCCAAAGAATATATACAGACTGCCAACAAACACATGAAAGAATGCTCAACATCGTTAATCATTAGAGAAATGCAAATCAAAACTACAATGAGATATCATCTCACAACAGTCAGAATGGCCATCATCAAAAAATCTAGAAACAATAAATGATGGAGAGGGTGTAGAGAATAGGGAACACTCTTGCACTGCTGGTGGGAATGTGAATTGGTACAGCCACTATGGAGAACAGTATGGAGGTTCCTTAAAAAACTAAAAACAGAACTACCATATGACCCAGCAATCCCACTACTGGGCATATACCCTGAGAAAACCATAATTCAAAAAGAGTCATGTACCAAAATGTTCATTGCAGCTGTATTTACAATAGCCCAGAGATGGAAACAACCTAAGTGTCCATCATCGGATGAATGGATAAGGAAGATGTGGCACATATATACAATGGAATATTACTCAGCCATAAAAAGAAACGAAATTGAGCTATTTGTAATGAGGTGGATGGACCTAGAGTCTGTCATACAGAGTGAAGTAAGTCAGAAAGGGAAAGACAAATACCGTATGCTAACACATATATACGGAATTTAAGAAAAAAGAATGTCATGAAGAACCTAGGGGTAAGATAGGAATAAAGACCTACTCAGACCTACTAGAGAATGGACTTGAGGATATGGGGAGGGGGAAGGGTAAGCTGTGACAAAGCAAGAGAGTGGCATGGATATATATACACTACCAAATGTAAAATAGATAGCTAGTGGGAAGCAGCCGCATAGCACGGGAGATCAGCTCGGTGCTTTGTGACCACCTAGAGGGGTGGGATAGGGAGGGTGGGAGGGAGGGAGATGCAAGAGGGAAGAGATATGGGAACATATGTGTATGTATAACTGATTCACTTTGTTATAAAGCAGAAACTAACACACCATTGTAAAGCAATTATACTCCAATAAAGATTTAAAAAAGAAAAAATACTACCCCGACAATGCAAACCAAATAAAAGTCATGAGTGCACCAAAAAAAAAAAAAAAAAGTGAGCCTTAATAATAGTACAAAAATCTTATTCGTTAAACTCCAAAGTACCAACAAATAGAATTCAGAAATGTGTAAGAAAAATATTGACCAAGAGGTTTATTTCAGGGATGAGTGGTAAGTTCAATATTGGAAAACCAGTCAATGTTATTTATTTTATTAACAAGATAAAGAAGAAAAACACATTATTATATTAACTGATACAGAAAAAGTAAATGATAAAATTCTACATTTATTCACAACAGAAATTCTCAGAAAAATAGGAAAAGAGGTGAACTTCCTCACATGATAAAATCATCTACAAAAGAATCTATTAACATTATCTTAAATGATGAAACAGTGAATGCTTTCCCACTAACATTGAGAATAAGGCAAATATGTCCTTTCTCACCACTCTCATTCAATGTAGGGCTTGAAGTTCTAGGGCAATAAGGCAAGAAGAGGAAATAAAAGTCACAAAAAGCAGAAAGAAAGATATAAATCTTACTCTTTGCAGAGAACTCGACTATTGGTGCAGACATATATAAAAATCAACTATATTTCTATATACTTGCAATGAAAACATAGATTCTGAAATTAAAAACATCACACCATCTACAATCACTCAAAAAATGAAAGTTATGTGTAAATCTCACAATACATATACAGGGCTTGTATGCTGAAAACTGAAAAAAACTGATGAAATCAAAGGAGATCTAAATAAGTAGTAAGACATATGTGTTCCTGGATTGGAAGAATCAACATAGTAAAGATGTAAGTTCTTCACAAATTGATATACAGGATTATGTAATTCCTGTAAAATCCCAGCAAGGTTGTTGTATAAATATCAATGTAATTATTCTAAAATATAAAGTTTAAAATTTTGAGAAAATCAGAATGCGGGAGTGTGGAAGAAATTATATTCTTTAACTATTTGAAGGATTATTGTCTGGAGGAGGGACCAAATGTGTTCTCGATGTCCCCATGATGTGGAACTAGGTTTTATAGGAAAGTATGTATAAAAGTATATGTTTGGTTAAGATAGAGACATTCTTCCTACAACAGTCTGTGAAGTTCAAAGATAGGACAGACTTCCCCATCAATAAAGGAGTTCAATTGTAAATCACCTTAGCAGAATAATAAAGGGAATTTGGTCATCAGACCAAGTAGACTAAAGTTGACTGACTCATTATGAGCTAATAAAATTACAGTGAGCAAAAATATTCACAATGAAAAAAAAAAGTAGACTAATTCAATTCTAAAGCTGGTTCCTACCCAGATGCTGCTTTGATTTCATGATTTCAGGTTAAAAGGGAAGTGTTAGCTCTGCTTTAGAACTGCACAAGCTGAGATTTGAAGATATAAATATGTAAATTAGTGTTGCTTAAAGCATGAAAGAAAGAAAGCATTATAAAAGAATCATGATTTCTCAGCCATGACTGAGTTCTCAGCAAACTATCATACATTCGTACATGAAAAGAATTCTGAACATTATTTCCAAGCTGTATTTTCCTCATTTTATTTTAGCCATCAAAAAGATTGTATATCTTCTTGCCTTTCATGACCAATGCCTTTTGTAGGCTTTTTAGTGGGGTACTATACAGTACTATATGCTGACTCCATGGCTGGCTTCTCACATGCCTTATGCAATAAAGTAATTTTCTTATCTTTTCAATTGATATCATCCTTTATAGCTACCTAATCAGTTGTTCTCCATAAACATTCTTATTTATTGCATTTTCTCAGGAAACATATTTGTAAATAGGTTGTTTGATTAATAAAAGTATGATAATTATTACAATCCTTGCCTTGGTACATTGTAGGTTAATAATCAAATATCAATTTGAAAATTGTTTTCTAATTTATATTTTTCCTAAAAAGCCTTATTTTTGGACATCCTATTAACTTATATTTCATTTTAAAACTCTGTAAACTGGTCTTTTAAAAATTTGGTAGTACAAGAATTGTGTTTAAAAGCAATATACTTACTACTAAAATTGTGATAGGAACAATTGAGAATGAAAGGTAATCGCAGTTCCATGACTGCTGTGAATTACAAGGCATAAAATATCACTAGGCACATGGGAGAAATAAAGACAAGTATCATTAATTGACACACAGTAACAAAGTTAACCTCAATTCTCCATTGTAATATAATGAACCATAACATTTTTGAGGAGGTAAAAATCTTCACACTATACACTGCACTTGTTGAATTAATTTTTTTATTTTCAAAATGTTTTAGTATTTCCCAAAAAAATCCCAATTTCACTTAATACTGAAAAACATTAAAATAATTTACTGTAATTCTTCTGATCGTTCCTAATCAAACAACAGACTCTCTTATAGCTTCACAATAGTGAAAATAGATAATAATTGCTTCTTTTCACTTTTCAAATATTTTCTCCCAGATTGCTCTCCATTCCACCACACCTATCTAAATAATTCTTAGGGGGGAGAAAAGGAAAACCAACATGGAGCTTATTGTTCGTTCAGATGCCTGGCAAAATGCCAACTGAATTCCTTTGTTCAGATATTATGTCATTGCAATTATTTATCTATCAAACAAGTTTACAAGCATAACATTACATTTTTGCTCCATAACTGACCTCATTGTTATCTAATAAAATCATACCCTAACCCCAAAGCCATCAGCCCAACGTTAATAAACATTCATACCTAATTCAGCCTTCAAAATGTCTCCACACACCTGGTCCAGTTGTGTTTCAAAAGCCCAGGCTTTCTGTTTTGGACTCTTAGACTGCATTTAAATGGTAAAGAAGGTATTTTAAAGGGCCCTGTCAGCTTCTTTGGTCTTATTTTTGATTTGCCTTAAAATTGCTATAATCGAAAGAGAAACTGGAAGATGAACCATGACCCTCCCATCTTTGTGCAATTTATGAGGAAGAGATGAAAATGGTGTAAAAAATTACTACCGTCCTAGAAAGTAGTGAATTTTTAACCTAGCCTTTGTCCAGATAGGAGGCTGTGTTTGTTTACTGAAAACTGTAATCCTGCATCTTTCTGAAAAAGTTAATTATCTAATCATTCCTTCTCAGCTGCCTACTTCCTCTAGTGTTCACATATTGTCAGATAGGATTATTCTCTGAAAAAACTACAATTCACAAATTACAGGCAAGAATAACCAGATTCATAACCCTGTGTCTCTTGGTGGTCACTTACTCTATCCAGAAGAGTTGGCTCTACGTTTTATATTTTAAAAAAAGAATAATATTAAATTACACAAAATATAGAGATTAATTACCAAAAAGCCATGAATCCAAACCTGAAATTCACACATTTTTAAAGGGAGGAAAGGACAGCAAACAAACATAAACTAGAATCAACAAATCCTGATTATGTAGAAAAGAAGAAGGAAAGGATGGGGAGGGAGAAGAGACAGAAGGAGATGGGGGAGAGGGAGGGGAGAGAGAAATGTTACATAAATTAGAGAAATCATAGAAATGAATGCTCAGAGAAAAGTCAAGACATGGTGTGCCTTCTCTTCTAAGCCAGACCTAGCTGCCTGGAGTCAGTTAAAAATCAAAAACCTCACCTCTTCAACTACACCGGAGCTAAGACAGGAAGTTCAAACAAACAAACACAAAAAACACGTTAACTCAATCACATCCTGTGCTTCGCTATCTAAGTGACCAGCCCACAACAGAGGCTTGGTAATTTGTTAATTTGATTCATTTAAACTATTATCTAATTTCCTTAACAATTCTTTATATGTGGACTAAAATTTCTTTGGGGATACATTCTCTGAACCCTCCCCTACCCTCCACAGAAACCAACAATGGAAGTGGGCTTAACACTTAGCAAAGACTTGTTGGGCTTAAAGTAACAAAAAGTCATATAAACATGATCTTTCAAAAAAATAAGCAATTTGTTTTTCTTATGCAATATCAAGTCCTTGGCTGGACAACCAAGATCTCATGTAACTATTCCAGGAAGACCTAATATTGCAGAATTATTTGTCTTCCCGATTGGCAATTTTCATGTGATCTCAGAATGACTGCATAATTCCAGGTATGAAATCTGTTTTCAGACAGAAGAGAAAAATAAAGATAAGGAGGACACCTTCTACAGAAACTTCCTTTTACATCCCATTGACCAGAACTGGGTCATTAGGCCACCCCTAGCTGCAAGCAAGGCTGAAAAATAAAGTATTTTAAATGTCTAGTCTCCATTTAATGAAGATAAAAGAGAAAAGGATTAGACTGGGTATTGAATGTGCCCCCAAATATGTCATATTTTACCATTATATTATTGTACTTATTATTTAGATGAGTCTTGACATGTAATGTTTCTTTTAAAATTTTTTTATTTTTGGCTGCGTTGGGTCTTCGCTGCTGCGCGCGGACTTTCTCTAGTTGCGGCGAGTGGGGGCTACTCTGCGTTGTGGTGCACGGGCTTCTCATTGTGGTGGCTTCTCTTGTTGTGGAACATGGGCTCTAGGCATGCGGGCTTCAGTAGTTACAGCACACAGGCTCAGTAGTTGTGGCACGTGGGCTCTAGGGCACACGGGCTTCAGTAGTTGTGGTGTGCAGGTTCAGTAGTTGTGGCACACGGGCTTAGTTGCTCCGTGGCATGTGGGACTTCCTGGACCAGGGATCAAAGCAATGTCTCCTGCGTTGGCAGGTGGATTCTTAACCACTGCGCCACCAGGGAAGTCCCATGTAACATTTTTGAGTCTTATCTTTTTTTTCTTGTCTGCAAAAGAGTAATGATGTCCACTTCAAATAATTCTTATGACTATTAAATGAAATGTAATCTTAAAGTGCCTGACATATAATACAGGTTCAATATATGTTGGTTTCTTTCCAAAGGTAAGTATTCAAAAAGAGATCATGAAACTATTCATTTAAAATAGTCAATTTTAAAGAACGATTTCTAAAGCAGAGAAATGTGGAAAAAAAGGGAAAAAATCTAATCTAAAATGTAAGCAACATTCTATGCCAAGTATAAAACTAAGTATTTTATACATTTCATGTGCTGTCTGTAATTTAAAATTGTAATATACCACAGTATGCTTTTCTGCATAGTATGGCTAACGCATAATAAGCTGAAATATGCTTACTTCATAAGCCCTTAAGAATCAAGAAAAACACAAACTCATATTTGCAGATTCTCTATTAACATTTAGGGGGTTGAATATAACACTGACAAAATATTTACTTTTTCCATTGTTACAACTTCATTTCAGTCGTTGAAAGCTGTGCCATGTCCCTTTGGGAAGAGAAGAAATTCTAAGTAGCACATGATGACACAGTGTTTCAGAAAAGAAAAATCACTTCCTGAAAATACATCATGAAATCAATATATTTCCACAAGTAACCAGCTTAATCACCAAACCCTCCAGTCAAAACAATTCCAATTGAAATGCCATACTGCCTCTCTGTCTTCAAAACTCAGAGTCTGCTCAACAATGCATTGACCATTTTATAGAAGTAAGTAGATCTGGAGAGCTATGTATTGACTTGAAAGGAGAGCATTGCAAGTCCAGCCAGAAGGCTGCAATGCCTGTGCTTAGAGGTAATCAATTAAAAAAAAAATTTGTATTCATAGTTCTATTTATTTCTCTCAGATGTATTATGGTGATCCTTTACATTCCAAGAGTGGCATAAATATAACAAGAATACATTTTCTACTAGATAATGGTGCTATCTGGCTTTACAAAAATACCCTCAAAGTTGCAATTTAGTGTTCTGTCAAAAATAAAAAAGAAACCTTTTTCTACTATGATAGGTGCCAAGAAAACATCATGAATTTTAAAGAAAGATAATATATATGAAGTATTTAAAGTTCTTTTTCAAATCTTACTCAAGATTTCTTTCATTGTGTTCTAAGAAACTACTTATTAGAAACAGAAAACACCACTTTCCTATTTTTTTCTTTCTCAGAAAAAAAGTGAAATAACGATGGGATTAATTTAGCTAAAAGTAAAATATCACAATCTGCCTGTCCACTTGGTAAAACAGAAATACACGTCATTCTCTCTATGAGGGACAGACTCCTACCTTTCCCATATGAAAAAGAACTGTTCTTATTTCTGAAATTGGTCCAGAACCACCATGTAGGTATTTTAGGTGGAAGACTCCCATCTAGGAGAGTTATGTATGGCCCACAATACCGGGTTTGGAGCTTCTGTTCTAACAAAGGAGATGATTGAGACAGTAACTATTGTTCCTTTATCAGAGCTGTGTCTCTGCATTCTGTCACATACTTCTGTGTTATCATGTACTGCCTACCCAACTGAGTCTATTATTCTATCTATTTTAAATTAAGCCACAAAGTTTGTGGGTCTCTAAGCCAAGGATTAAGACCCAAACAAATGCACAAATAATAATAATTGCTTCTTCTAGTACTTCCTTGCATTTGGTTTATATTCAGTTTATACACTTCATTGGGGGTTAAGCTCTTCATTTTAAATTCTTCACATCTCCGCACTAAATTAATGTGGACAAGTCCTTCAGTGATAACAGCATACATTACTTTTATTACAGATGTCAGCTCTGACATGCTCCCTGCTTCTGACCTCAGACACGTTATTTAACCTCTCTACGTTTCAGTCTCTTCAATAGTAAAAATGGAGATAACAAGAGCATCAGCTTTATATGAGATAATATTACATAGCATTATATTTGATACCTTATGTTATAGCTCTTAGTAGGAGAAGAGTCGTTAAAATTATTCCTGCCATCAGAAGGAAAAAGAGCAAGGACTCTCTTCAAGAAAAGAGAGCAGTTATATCAGCAGCAGAGAAGTTTCATATATCAGAACTATTTACATCTAGTATAGATAGAGTGAGATTTATAAAGGCAATTAGAGCAACAGTCAAGACTGGAGAGATATTTGAGAATGAAATTGTGTTGGACTTAATTTGGATTTGAGCCTGTATCCAAGTAACAGTGGATTTAAGTAGAGACCATTTCTGTGATGGAAAAAGATGTCTTAATGTATAAGGTAAAGTAGAAGCCCATAAGAATGGAATCAGGGGCAGTGATTGTTAAACCTTTTCGATAGTACAAAGGATAATTAAATTGTTTACTAAAGCATAGGGAATGAGGTTGGAGATGGAAGTGGGAGGAGAGATTTTCAAAAGTAGAATTTATAGGACTACATGGCGAGTTTGATGTGGGACATGAGGGAAACAAAGGAATATCAGGATATATGGGCCTACCACCTGGGAGAAATTTGTGCTGGAAGTTCAGATTTGGGGAAAAAATCTGGACGAGATTATTAGAGCTGCTGAGATCCACCAGAGTATACAGAGTGAGGCAAGAAGGCCAAACAACAATGCTAAGAGGATAGAATTACCTTGACCCTGTTTCTATAGTTAGATATTTGTCTAATAATCCATGGTCAACAGAAAAAAATGTATTAGAATCAATAATAAAAATGAAACAATAAATAAATAGTTTGACACACTCCATTAACAAAGCCAAGGGAAAACTCCTGGGTTAGACATTTATAGGACTGTCTGCTTAACTTTCCCCTTCTCTTGGAGATTTATCCTCACTTCCTAACTATGCAGCAGTACTGTGATATCTGCCTTGTTCCTTTGCTACAGCTGACTAGTCCAGAGAAGTTAACTTACCTGAGACAGTGCCAGACACACTTTAAGTGTTCAGTTTATTACTCTGTAGGAATTCAGGGAATTAATAAAAAATACAACTATGGTAGCCAAACTTAGTATCAAGGGCAGTTCTTAAAATTACAAATTATAAGGATATAGGGACTTGTTCAGAGAGCATGTTATCTGTAGATTTGGGACTTTAAAAGGCATTGTAGAGGAAGACAAGGATGAAAGAACTGAGTACCTTTCCTAGCTCTCTTTACCCAGAAAAGAGGAGAATGCAGTTGAGGAAAAACCTAGATGAAGTATAAGGATCTCAGAACTGGTGTGGTACAAGTTCTGAAACAGAGCACAAAGAATCTGCCTCATCAGGAAATAATAGAAATTGTTTTTGTTTAAGATGCAAAGGTTTCAAGCAATGGTAACTTAACAGACAAACAATGAAAAAAGATAGGTGAGCCACCACAAATCAGGCTTCAGAAAGCACAGGAAAACTTGGAGGAAAGAAAGAAATTAGAATGACAATTTAAGCTGAGAGAAGTCAAGTTAAACTAAATATTTTATAACTGTCATAATATGTACATGCAGATATGTATACATACTAAATATAGCTGTGATTAAATACTAAAAATATTTTAAAATTATTAAAATAGCCAACAAAATATTTTTTCTTTGACAAAAATATTTGAAGTCTCTACAGGGAACTTGGTTAATTTTCTTTTTATCAGTAGTTATTTAATGTTCTCTAATTCTAAAAATGTTTTTCTGTTCTTCTCCCATTAGTTATGCTATCATTTTGCTTTTGATGTTTGGAAATATTATATTGAATTTGATTTAAAAAAATCTCAGATGAAAAGTAAGAAAATGAAATATTTGAGTTATATTTGTTAAGTATTCCAAAGAGAAAACACAAAGCTATTTTATAAAAAAAATTAATGGAATTCTACTCAGAGTCTTATAGTAAGGTAGATAATCTTTTCTAGAGATCAGATATAGAAGCTGCAAGCTTTCCCCCATAATTCTTCATTGGGAGAAGTACTTAATATTTATAGCACGAGATTCCCAAAACCTTCCACATGAGCCCAGTATACATCTAATCAAGAGAAACGCCAACAGTCAAGGTAAATTCAATGTGCTTTACTCTCTTTGTATCCCTGCAGAAAGACTGCAACCTTGTATGGGTATTAGAATTTATATTTACCAGAAAAATAGTTTTGAATAGAGAATGAATACCATCTGTCTGTTCTGCTTGGCCTGTTGTGGGCCAGTATAAAATATACAGGAAAAGAATTTACCAAAAGGCAGTTGACAATGCATTGAATGCTAGATGGAGACAAAGAAGAGGAAATCGATGGCAGTTACAAACTTTGTAATAACATTATTTTTGAGCTACACAAAGGAGATGGAGGAGATAGAGAGAAATTATGAATCTACATGTGCAAGAGGTCATGTTAAACGTATTCCAGATATTTTCATGTCCTCTGCTTAGCGAATAATTGCCTCAAAGATAAAAGAAAATAAATGTTATGATATTGTGCCCTATATACTCTACAGTGAAATCAGATTTTTAAAATAAATTGAAAATCATCACTTTCTGTTAAAAAATAATCACAACTGCAAAATACTCCTATGGGTGTTATACACTAGAGACTTCCATAAGTGACCATTCACATAGCTTACAATGTTAATGGGACCCCTAGAAATTGGCAATAACCAGGTGAAAACGCTATTTTCATTATTATTCTAGAATCCCCAATACCTTATATTTATTATTAGAATGATAAAAGACCACTTGGAAACAGATGGAAACCCTCACCTTGAGTTCATGTAATTTTACTTGTTAAAGGGTCAAAGAATAGCAAGAACTATCAATTATATGATTTGAAATTTTAAGAATGTACTTTTCTATTTCAATGATACCAGGACACTTTGTTGAAAAGTTAGCAGCACAGTATGGGTAATCCTTTAAGCAATGATAACATGCCTGCTCTCTATATAAAATAATCCATCTCTATTGATCTTTTGCCTTAATAGTCTCTAAATCCAATTTCAAAACCCACTAAAGCACAACTTTCATATTATAAGGTATTCAGAACTTCACTAAGTCTAAGATGTTTTTTTCTCCTTATATTTCAACACATACACACAAACACACACACACAATTTAGACACAGATTAGCATTCTTATCTTATGGGGAAGTTTATCTTCCTTGGAATTGTCAAATATAAATATTGCACTTACCACCAACTTCAGTGATTTAAGTACTTTTATTAGTAATTTGTGAGTATTTAATAAAATTATTGTAGCAATATATATTTTAAAAAAAAGCTGTCAGTGGATATACATCATTCTAATATGGCACCAGTGAAAAAGAAGGTGGGTTAGCTTATTTTGTCTTGGGAAGTTAAAGGGGTAAGTTAATTTATGCCAACAAAGAAAAATCAATAGCACATTGTGCACAAAAGAAGAATCAATCATTATCTCTATGGCCTCTATATTCATTATGACATGAATTTATTGAGGAAAACATTGCATTCAAGTATGAATTGAGTTTGCCTCAACAAGTCACTAAACTCATCGAAGGCATAATCAAGGCCTTTGCATCAGAATCTTTTACTGACACTCAACATTAACATAGCAACCAGCAAAAAAATGAATAATGAATAAGTATATTTGTTTGGCTTCAGCAGCATTTTGAGAACCATAAATCTTATATTTCAAATGCCACAATAGACATTTCCTTCTAGTGTGTCTTCATACATTAATTCAAATTTTATCAAAAGTTCCCTGCAAAATGGCTCCAGTATATCAGGACCTCACGGTTATCTTTGTTACTTTCTAATAAATATATATATACAATTACTTGTGCCCATTCCTCATTTTTGTTTTGTTTTTGTGTTTGTTTTTGTTTTTCAGTCATTCTTTCTCTGAAATAGTTTCCCACCACTATGATAACACTTACTAATCAGAAATGTTTCACTTTCTTAAAAGCAAATTTTATGTATTTTTCTTCATAATTCAATTACATATTACTACATAAAAGAAAGTGGTGTACTGTGAAAATACAATTCCTGAATGAACAAAGTGTTTTCTAATATTAAATATACCGAGAATAAAAGCTATTTGAAGAAAAATAATATGTCTTCTATGTGCTTTCATGTCCTCTGTGTAACTTTTATTTCCTGGGTCATACATATCAGTGGAGAAATCAAGATTCCCGTTAAAGTCCATGATCTTTTAGCTCAAACAGAAGCTTAGAGTCACTTGGTCAAAGCAAGTTCACCCGTGTCTTCATGGAGCCAATTACCATTTGAATGTTGAAAAAGTGTGTAAACCTCCCCCCTCCACAGGCTTTTCCTTCCCTGTTAGTCCTATGACAACAAGCTGAACTAACCAGCTACTGCCACTGCAGCATCAACAATGTCGTTCTGAGCCTCTCCTGTCCTGACTAAGCTAATGTGGCATCGAATTGCTTTGCCAACCCATCCTGATTTCCAAGTCCTGTTCCAGCTCTCTGATAGCAACACAGTCACCTCGGCACCGATCTGGTTTCTGGGAGGTAAGGTGAGTTACTGTTTCCACTGATTTGAAGAATGCTCTGCTGCCATATGGGGAACTGTCTTGATCGCAGGACGAGTGCTGACACCCAAAATAGTTTTTTTTTTAAACCGTGTTCATGGCTATAATAGTTTCAAACAAGGTGTAGAGAGAGTCCCGAGGTCAGAAGAGGGTATGCAGAATTGTGCATGTGCTCACACACGCACACATGGTCATGAAGCAGACAGAACACTTTTAGTTAATAGTGTGGACCATAAAGCGCAAAACAGAAATTCCAGCACAGATGATGTAGGACCAGATCGACTTGAGACACACAAGAAAAGCCAGGCTGGAACCATGCATCTCCTTAGCTGTGGTGTTAAGGACCAGCCCTTAGGAATAACTGGATACCCCAACACAAGTAACTCTACCTAGTAACTGAAGTTTTGATTCTGGTGCCCAGAATAGGCAAAATGAGAAAAGGATTTTCCTTTACATTTCCTTTTTCCTATAAGACTTCTACTATAAGGACAAGTGGGTACCATTCTGCTGCTGGGCCTTCCTCTCCAGCTCTGCCCTGGCCACCCTGTTCCCACTAGGGCTCTGTGGCTGCAACTGTGATTCCTTCTGACTCCCCGTACCCAGTAGGGCTCCAGTGTCCTTTGTGACCCAATGCCTAAGAGTCCCTGCTTCAGGCCTACTTCCAATGTGGCTCAGAACTGCGATTCCTTCCATTATCCCAGGTCATCTACTAGTGATATAATGCAATAACTAAAATGAGAAAAGAATCTTTGAAATCAAAGAAGCCACTTGTTAAATACACCATTTGGGGAAAATTATTTCATATCATTGAAGCTCAGTTATCATTAGAAAAAAAATTTTTATAATGATTAATGCAATAATATACGTAAACAATTTAACTCATTGAAATTATTCACTATTTGTTAAGTCTTATAATTAGCATTATCATATAAGGCCAAGCTAATTAATTTTATATTCCTATCCAGGTCTCTTTGACAATTATGTCTTCCCCCTATACCAGCTGATGCTGGCTATGTAGGCTATGTATCTGCATAAAAATAATGCAGCTGTTTGGTATATATCCCAGAACTACTTCTGTATCAAAATCACCTAGTGTAGAGTTCTACCACAGTTTATTTTAGAAAGCTTCAAAGGTACTTTTAAAGGGCAACCAAGGTTGGGAACTTCTCTTTTTAGATATGATGTTATACAAAAGTTTATTGAGTTCAAGAATTAAACACAGAATGAAATGAAATTCTCCAGATGTGGCACAAGTAAGAATATCCCCTTCTGACATTGAAATAGTCTATTTATGTTAATGCAGCCTATTTTGTGGATAATTAAGAGCATCTTACTGTTTTTCCTTGTGAAGCTTTTTTAAAATTGGCTTTATAAATCTGGGTTTGTCCTGTTGATTTTGTTGTTCTACCAAAATTCAGGCCTTGACATATTTTTCTCTTTTGTATATTCTGTTGGTATTTCCTGGAAATGCTCTGGAGATAAATCACGATTCTCAAGTGTATTGTTTGGTTCTTTCATTTGGCATATTTATGGATAAATCTGATAACTTCACCATTTGTTTCTTCATCAAAATTGCTAACGATCATGTTTAATCAGAATAGAGAGCAGAGTACACAGAAGGAGATGGATGACACAGTATCTCATTACTCCACCAGCACCTCTCAGGCCCCAAAACACGTAAAACATTCTTCTTTAGAATTTAAGCATAATTTATTTACAAGGGTGAATGGAAAAATCCAAATGTACATTTTTTCCAGTTATGGTCATAAATTCTTATAAAGGTTGACAAAGGCTATTATTCAGCAAGTGGAGTTAAAAGACATTGATATGGAAATGCCCAGAGAACTATATCTTGGTTCAAAAACATTTAAAAATGTAAATGATAAAACTTAATATATTCAAGTAAGATCTATTGAAGACTAGCACATGCCACTTGCTCATTGAGGTCCCTGGAAATGCCAGTATAGAGGAAAGGAAATAGACGAAATTTCAATTCGTGGAATTGTATAGTAAATCACCTTACAGATTAAAGACTGATTGCAAAAGCAAATGAAAGAAGTAAATTAATGACTTACTGAAGGTTGCATACTTAAATAGTGGCAAAATTAAAACTAGAACCCAGATCTACTGCCTCTTAGTCAATATTTTTTTCACTACACTAGTGGTCAAACAAATCTTAATGGGTCTATGAGAGCAAGCAAATCAGAGGTAAAAATCTACAGCCAAGTATTCATTTGCTAATATTTGATGGTGTCCCAATATATGTTACACCTACTTTCATTTATAATCCAACTTCATTTAAATTTCTATCTTAGAGATACACAGAATCATAGGAGAAAATCATGTATGTTAGTACATTTGCAAATACTATAACAAGAAGCTATAATTAGGATAAGAACGATCCTCTTAATCATCCACATGAATAAAATGTAAACATCTACTTTCCTGACTTGCTTTATAAACAGATGCAATTTAGAGAGTGTTTTTTGGAAAGCCTCTTTGCAGTAAGATTAACAAATACCTTTGTTTGAGAACACATGTATGGTATAGCATTGAAATATAAATCAATTATTTTCGACCTAACACTAGCCAGAAGCTGTACTACTAATTGACAAGATGAACTCCGGGATCTCTTTGCTACTGATCATTAAAGAGTTCATCACAAATGTTAAAAAGTCCCAGGATAAGCAAACTCTATAGCATTGCTATTTAGAGAAGAAGGCAGATGTCCATCTGGTTGGGATTATTAAAAATTCAAGTACGAACGAAACGAAGAATATGTTCCTGGGGAGATACACTGTCACATGCATTCACAGAAGGGATGCACTGACATTTAGCAGAATGATATCTCAGTGTCATAAAATAAGTTAGTGCAATAAGCTCATGGTCAGTTAGAGCAGCTATGATGCCTCAAACGTGTAAGAGGATGCAACTGTGAATGCAGTTATGTATCTTACCTCTTGTACGGATGTTAGCTAAAGCAAGGACAGATGAAAGTCCTCAGCCTTCTCTTAGTGCCTTGAACAATATTCCCTAACATGTTAAATTTAAACTACTAATCTCCAATTTTGCAGAGAAGACTATGTAGCCATTTTGTTTTAAATAGAGAGCTACATTAAAAACAAGCAAGTAAACAACCAAAATCACGTCATAACTGTAAAGGTGAGGTAGCTGGGCAGCTGCTCCTGAAAAGGAAGCATTTCACTCTTCTTAGTGTCAGGTTTCTCAGGCAGCTAAGAAGTAGGCAAGGCTATTCTCAAAGCCAAGTATGTGTTTTAGGTCCACTGCAAGTGTTCTAAGGAAAGAGTCACATCAACACCTGATTTCAGGTGGAAGTTCTGCCTGACATAGTTGAGGACACAACCAAAATAGGCCTAGAGAAATAAGGGACCCCCATTTCAGTTCACTGGAAGGGTAGGGGAAGGACAGGGAGGTCACTGGCCTTTTCTAGCTCTCTGCATATTTCACTTTCTCATAGCTTTGCCTACAAATCTAATTCATAAGCCTACCAAGCCAAGCCTCTTATTTATCTTCATTAACGTTTGTTTCTTTCCAGCCACCTGCAATGCTCACCATTCCTCTTATGTACCTGAATTCTCCTCATTATTCAAAGGTTCATTTCAAAATATACCTACTCTCAAAACTTACTCTAAATTCTATGATCATATTGCTCTCGCCACTCAAGCCACAAACATAATTTCAACATGTCACTCATTTGGCATTTGTACTGTTACTGGTGTATTTATGTATGGGTCATTCTTTTCCAATCAGGCATATGCTCTGTGACATAAGAAGCTATGTTTCATGTTGCTTTTTTTCACTCCAGTGTGCTTATATTTTATTGTACAAGGGAAGAAAATCTCTCTTATTGTAAGAGTTCAATGAAACTTTGTAAGCTGACCTAGAGTATAACTACTCTATTTAAGCCATTCTTGCTGACAAACCTATCCCCAGTTCCAAATAATACCATAAATGAATTTAGGGAATGAAGTCAATACATAGGTTAGGAATTGTACGTATTTTCTCAATACATGAAAACAAGCTGAAAACCTAAAAAGCACATACTATCTTATTTTAAAAGTTTAAAATTAAATAGGAAGCTAAGCTTTTCTTAACTCATTCTAGCTCCATTTACCCTGCAAATATAGAGCTAGCATTTTGATCAAGAATTCTGAAAACTGGGACTTCCCTGGTGGTCCAGTGGCTAAGACGCCATGCTCCCAATGCAGGGGGCCCGGGTTTGATCCCTGGTCAGGGAACTAGATCCCACGTGCCACAACTAAAGATTCCGCATGCTGCAACTAAGACCTGGCATGGCCAAATAAATAAATATTTTTTAAAAAAAGAATTCTGAAAATTTATTCCCATCAATTCCTTGGGCAAAGCAACTCCAGGTTATTCCAACCCACATGTTGTATGTCAACTTGCCTCACCTAGAAAATATTGTGGAAGATATCACTATACATTTTCCAGTTTATCAATGTAAGGGGAAAATGAACATGTCAGCTGTAGGAATACTGCAATAATTTTAAAATATCCAACTTAAGTGTAGGTACAATATCAAATACTACAGCTTTAACTGTAACCTTTGGCAATATTTCTTGGGTGTGTATTTACCTTCACCAGAAAAAAATTTTTCTCTGTCTAGCATGTTTATCGCATCCTAATTCTGTTATTGTAAGCCATATACAACGCTGAACTAGTTATCACCCCAACTTAAACATTGTTTAACCACTCCAAAGATATATATCATTAAACAAAAACAAAAATTGTCAAAATTAAGCACTGCAGTGGCTTGCACAGTGCTGCCGTGGTAAGGCACGTTTACTGTGATTATCCACACAGAGCATCAGGGCGGATTATGGACTGGTTAAATGCACTCCCACTCTTACTTGGTAATCTAACACTACAGCTCACCATTAAGCAAAGGAAGTCTTTAATACATGGACAACAGTCAGTCTAAAGTGCCTCACAGAGAAAATACTATAGAACACTGCAATTATCTTAAACATGTACACAACACCATTAGATGTTGAGTATTTTTAAATGTGAATCTGTTCTGTCTTAGGGATTGTTACAATAAACATGTCTAAATCACTACAGTTTAGAGAGGTATCACTGATTAATCATAATTTTGCAACACCATAAAAACTATCTAACGTAATGTGAGCAAATCCTATCCTTCTTTATCTGGAAACCCTCCAAAATTCTGTAAATATTATGAAAATGTTTAATGGATCTCCTGTGAAAAAAGGGTCTCTACGTTTCTCATCTGTCCTTTCTCAGTATAAAAGTAAATTTTAAAAGTTTCTAAATGATATTTTAGACAGGATGATCAGGTTAATTTTTTTCCCCAAAATGGGAGATGATGCTTCCAGAAATCTTTTAGTTTAAAAAAAAAAAGTCTAAATGTCTCCGCTCAGGGCCTCTGCTCCTCCCCACTCATTCACTCCCTACCCTGCTCCAACCTGGCAGCCCTACCATTACTATCACGAGTTTTCTCAGGGCACCAGCAATCTCCATTGACAAGCTGTGAACTCTTTCTTTTGTTTAGCCTACTGACTGCTTAGCAATACTCAACACAGTTAACAACTCTCTCCTTTCTGAAAACCTCCTCTTTCGGAACTCTCTTGAATTTTCTGTTACCCACTAACCAATTCCTTTTAGTCTCCTATGCTCAGTAATCCTCCTCAACCAGATTTCTATAATGTGTTACTCAGATTCAATTCCCGGCCTTGCTCTACACTGTCGTCTACCTCCCACTGTGATGAAACTTGCACAAATCTATATACTACTCACTACTATATACCCCAGGCCTACAGTAATATCTACTCCATAAAAGATGCTCAGTAGAAAAGTAGCATGATTAGATTAATCCATCCCCATGGATTTAAAGATCATCTTTATTCTAATGGCTCCCAGATGTATACTTCAAGGCTGGATCTCTCTGTGAGCTGCAGGCTTACAAATGCACACACTTACTTGATCTATCCCTTAAATGTCACAAACTTTTAAACTTAATAAGTATAAAACATGAATTCTTGATTCGGCTCAACAGGTTACACCCAATTTTCTCGTATCTGAGAAAATGGCATAACCATCTATCCTGCTGCTAGGTCTGGAAATAACTGTATATCATCTTTGAAATCTATCATGTGCTCAACCTCGTGTCTAATACCTTAGATGATTCTGTCAATTTAACCTGCAAAATTAATGTACATTTAGCCCACTGGTGTCCATACTCATTGTTACTACCTAAGTCTGGCTTTCAGCATCTCTTGTCTGGACTATTACATAGTCTCCTAATTTTTCAATACAAAGAAAAGGTGAGAGGAAGCCAATTTAAGATGATAGGCCTGAAAGTCTCCAAGGAATTCTGGGCCAAAATACAAATCTGAAGTAAAGGATTTAAGCCAATCTGATCTTGATTCCTTACCCCAATCTCCCCACTTCTTGGACCAAACTCACTCTCATGATGCTGCCAATCTGTTTCTACTTAATAACAAAAAGTTTATTTAAAAATGTATATCTGATTATATGAATCCCACACTTGACATTTTTATGGGATTTTCATTGCACATAGAATAAAATCCTTACTTATTACTATGTTTGAAAGGTATATCAATGCCTGGACTACAGTCTCTTCTATTTCCCACTCTTCCTGCTATATACCACGTCCCTGAAACTCTGTTTTGTCTTTTTTTTTTTATCTTTTTTTTAAACTGCCGAAGTTCTTTCTCATCTTTGGAGCTTTGTATGTTTGTTCTCTCTATTAACATCACTCTTTCCACATCTGCCTAACCTGCTACTTCTCATCATTTCTCGGTCTCAGTTTACATACGCCTCAAAGATGTTTTTCCTGACCATTTTTAAAATAGGTTATCTTTGGTTTTTCTGTCTCTGTGTGTTCCTTAGTAGCATGTATCAGGTTAAACTTTGTAATAATTTAAATTATTTTTTTCAGTTTTATTGAAGTAGAGTTGACAAATAAAATTGTAACACTCAAAATACATGACATGATGATTTGACATACATCTACATTGTGAAAGATACACACATTGTGATATACATCTACATTGTGTTTACCCATGAGGTAAACAAAAGGGTCTGGCTTTTCACTATTGTAGGGTATTTGGCAAATAGTTACATAATATTTTTGGAATGAATACATAATGTATATATTTAAGCATTGTGTAATAAAATGGGTATGTAAACCCAGTTATTTTTAGGCAATAACCTTATGGTCTTTATCAATAACAACAATAATAAACATTATGTGCATTTCCAAGAAGAGATGGATCCAGCATTTACAATCACAATTCTGAAAATCACACTGAGAAGTGCAGGTCATCACCCTCTTCCAAATGGTGCCTCGATGAGGTTTATTAATGTGTGTTTAATAACCTTTCATTAGTAAATAGTAGGCACTCAATAAGTGTATGTTTGAGTCATTAAAGAAAATAATTAGCAGAACACATTTCTCATGTCCTTTTTTTTTTAGACTGTGCTGTTAATTGTTACCAGAATCTGTCTTGCTCCTAGAATGCAGAAGCTGCATTCCTGGCAGGCCTCCTCAAGCCTCTGTAGTCAGCTTATAATTTGAACTCAAGAAAATTCATGATTTAATATGCAAACGTTTTAGGTTAAGTCCAACATTATAGTTAGCACATGTCAGTTCAGGGGTAAAGAGCTAAACCCAAAAGTGCACAGGGGATTCTAAAAAGGTGACGGTTTGACTAAGTCTATCCTGGTCACATCAACTCTTACCTCCTTCTCCTCAGTTACTACCTCTGGCTGTAGATAGCAGGTAGGCAAGGTCAAGGGGATGTAAGTGAGGCCCCAGCTCCATGGAATCCTGACTGAGAAATAAGTGGAAGAGAAATGTCTCCCCAGGAAGTCTGCCAAGAGCTCTTTAGGAATAGAGGTGGATGCTCAGAGACCTATGAATTCCCCTATTGTCACCCTGTGAAAAGGCAATGTTTGTTCCCTCACCTGTGCTTTGCCTCACTTCTCCCTAAAGAGCTGAAGAAATTGACCTGGGTGTTCTCTACCTCTCTACTTCTAAGCCTGAAGAGTGTGAAAAGACCAGGGAGCAGAGAGGTTTCCACATGCAGAACCCCTAGGAGACTGAGAGGTTCTTCTTGCTGCAGGGCCAGGTCACAGGAACAGAGTTCAGCCACCACAGCACTGCTGAGAGGGTATATCCCAGAAACTAGAGATGAGCTGCCATTTCTGATAAAGTTAAACAATAATGTACCAACGGGTAGTAGACATCAGGGAAAAAAAGAAAAGGCAGTGCACTCAGAACTAGCTCTATCATAGAGAAGGATAAAACCTGAAAAGAAAGAGTAAGAACATTAAGAAGATTCAAGGACTGCACCAAATATAGAATTTTTGGAACTAAAAAGCACGCTTTTTCAAATATAATAAAATTAGTGATTTTACTGACTGAATAGTGTATGATATTGTTAATTGCCAAAGTGATGGCCTGATAAATGAGCAGAAATTATAAAAGATGTGGAGAATGAATTTGTGAGGCTAAATATTAGAACCATGAAAATTTAGAGGAAATAAAAAGGAACAGAAGGAAGAGAGGCAATAATTAAACTAATAAAGGAATGAAAAAATGTCCCTGAGCTGTAGAAGAACCTGGACTGCAGATAGGCTCAATACATTCTGGACAGAATCTATGCGAAAAGGCACTCACCAAGGCATAACTTAGTACAGACAAGGAGAAACCTCTTACAAACTCTCAAGCCAAAAGAATTAGTTACTTAGAATGAAAAAAAAAAAAGAGAGAGAGAGAGAGAGAGAGAATGTCATTGGGCTCTCACCACCTCAGCGGACCACTGAGAAAAAAAAAAAAAGAGTTTAAACTAAGAATTCTGTGTTCATCCAAGACAGCATTTCCCTGTCAGGTACTTCTTTGTGGATACACAAAGAAGTAAAGAATATAACACTCATATGCCCCTTCCAAAGAAACTATTTAAGAAAATACTCTTGAGATATGGGAACATATGTATATGTATAACTGATTCACTTTGTTATAAAGCAGAAACTAACACACCATTGTAAAGCAATTATACTCCAATAAAGACGTAAAAAAAAAAAAAAAGAAAATACTCTTTCCAGACAGTAATAATTCAGAATGGAATTTTCAAAATAGGAAATGATGGGAAGGAAAATAAGTAGTATTATCAATAAACATAGATTTGATAGGTGATACATAGATAGATATGGATGTGATTAATAATCTATGTATACAATTTATAAATACTAATTAAGAATTTTTGAAATAGGGAGAAAACAATATAGGCAGAAACTAATTATAATCTAGAACAAAAATTCCAAAATGTCTCAGCAAAATCTTTGATAGTGGCAAGCAGAAGAGGAAGAGGTAAAAGTATTTTGGGACTTGATGGAAAGAAACAGTAAGAAAATGGAATCTATGAGTAGGTGGAAAGGGCATTGTTTTAATATGTTAGTAAACTGTGTATTTGACTATGAGTACCAGGAAGGAGAATATAATCAGAAATAAAATGAAAAAGTAAAATAAAACTTCCAAAATGACAAGAGGGGTGAAGGGAATGAATAACAATTTGATCACTTCACCAAAAGTTGGCTAAAGGAAAAAAATAAGAAATAAGAAAAATAAATGATGAACATTTAAAAATTATTGAAAAATAAAATCAGTTTTATTATTTATTGCACTACATTAAAAATAGACTAAAATTTCCCATTAAAAATCAAGTACATTCATATTGGCATAAAAAACATAACATAGCTTTATGCCATTTCCAAGTAACACAATTAAAAGAGAAAAAGGCATGAGAAAAAAGTAGTTGAACAGATAAAAATTTAATCAGACAAAAAGGACAAGCAATACTAAGAAGAGGAGGATAAAAAATATAAAGAGTGTAACAGGATACAGAATAAAGAGGAAAATATATGTATATATACATATACTCACATGCATATATTTGTATATAAATATATATACACACACACATATATATTTATATACACAAAAAGTCTTAGAGATCTGAGAGAGTACGAGCAGTTCCACAAAAATACAAGTACGTTAGGGTCACTGGTGCCATGTGGGGTGGTTAAAAATAATGACATAGACATTGACAACAAATGTATATACCTCTCTAAACCTTCCTTAGGTTGATAGAATTCAGGCCTATCTATTACTGCTTACAGAATCAGAGCCGTATTAGCAAAAATATTATGTTACTAATCTAAATCATATGTTTTAAATAGCCACACAGTATCGAAAGGTGAAAATCTTACAAAGAGACAATTCTGAGATTTGTACTATGCCACATTGTAATTTTTTCAGGCTTTTAGGTTCAAACTCTGTTCATTTTTGACATACCACATTAACATGAGATAAAGTATTAACTAATTTACATTCTAATGTACTTCTGGTAGAAGAAATTAACTATATTTCAAGTAGCCAAAAAATTACTAAGTATAGAATGCTGGAGATTATCAAAATTCAAAGATTTCCAGTATTGTTAACTCAGCCATGTTAAACATAGTGTACATTTCATGCCTATCATTTAAGTACCACTTAATGTCTATATTGACAAGTTACTGTAGAAATGGTTGTAAAATTTGGAAAACAGAGTTATTTAAACTTCAAAACAAATAAATACACAGGTTACACAAGTATATTAGTAAGCTTCCTGTTTAAAAAATGACAATATTTTGAGGAATAAAAGAGAACTAAGAATAGTAACATTTAAAGGAATTCTCATTCTTAATAGAATACCTCACCGGGATATGTATCAAAAATTTGTAAACAGAGGCCAGCAATATCTATTTTCCTCTTGCAGTCATTGATCTCAAATTTAAAATGTGATGTTGTAGCAGGAATTGTTTACTTTCCTCAGTACCACCTTACATACTGAACAGACTTTTAAAATTGCAATTATAACTAATTTAGCCTACGTTTATTAACTTAAGCTACAATTTATTAGTTTTTCCATTGTTAAGTATCATAACCTTTTTCCTGGCATTCCTGTTAGCCTTGTCCCATTTAAGTTCCTATACCTGGCTGCTGTGGTTACTTCCATTTATTTTTCAAAAAACTTTCCTGAACAGCATTCTGCGGAACAGTTTTAGCTCCAGCAAAATATATAGAGAGATACTATATAAGTTGGCAAGAGACTTTCTTCTCCTCTTCTTTTCACCATAACTCACTACAACACATACCACTGGAGAATTATTTCTCCAGATAAAGTGAAATGGTAAAAAAAAAAAAAAAAAGTAAAAGTTGATTGTTTTAAAAGGGTAACATGTAGATTCTGAGAGAAAGTGTTTTCTTAAGGTTAGTAAGATTTTTTCAGACAATATGTTTGTCTTTTTCCTTATTAAAAATCATAAATAATAAGTATACATTTGAAAACTTGTAAGGGAAAAAACACAAATAACGTTGTAACTAATCCCAGGACCCAGAAATAACTGTTACTAATATTTTGGCACATAGAGATTGGTGGTTACCATGGGTTAGGGGTAGAAGGTAATGGGGATTAACTAATTAACGGGTGCAGGGCTTTCTTCGGGGTGATGAAATGTTTTGGAACTAGATAGACGTGATGGTTGCACAACATTGTAAACAGTAAATGCCACTTAATGGTTCACCTTAAAATGTTTCATTTGATCTTATATGAATTTCCCCTCAATTTGAAAAAAATAGGAGGACACTAGGCTTTGAGAGGTAATGTTTTTTACCTAAAAGTATGAAAGAGGTAAGTGAGGGATTTGAGCTCTATACTCAGGCAGTCGAACAGGAGATGCTGTGCTATTTTTCTTTTTGCTGTACTGTCTCCTTCTGTGCCTTTGTTTAGTCTTTATTTAAATGTTTTCTATATATTCACAGAATATTGGTGTTCTTTATATAAACCGTCTGTTTGTACCACTGGCCTATTTTTGATCAGATTGTTTTTCTTTCCTTTTTTATTTCTAAGAGTACCTCATAAACTAAGGTAAAAATATTTATCTGTTACATATTGTGCCAATATATTTTTAAATTATTCCATTTGTTTTTTAGTTTCATTTCTCATGTTTTTGGCATAAAGATGTTTGCTCTGAAAAATCTATCAATCATTGCCTTTAGGGTTTTGCCTTTACCTTGCGTTTACAAGGTAACGAAGGAGACTAATTATCAAGAGGTCCAAGAAGATTTCCTGATGAAAGACAGACTCTTTTAGCACCTAGATAGCTATTTCATCTATTTCTAAAACCCAAAACTAAAACTTCCAAAGATCTTTAAATAAGAAATTTTAAAATTCAAGTTGTTAAAAAGCAAATAAAAATTATTTTAGAGAAGCTGACATCAACTAACTTACAAAGTCTCAACATTTTCTTTAGGGGGAACTTGCATTTGTAGTGTCCAGCCAACTGCCAATATCTGCAATCAGCTCAAGCTCCTACAGGAAGTAAGAAGCAAACAATTTAACCTTAATTCATTTGCTTCTGTTGCTACACATACCTTGGGTGGCTCTGTGGTAACATGAATTTTCCACCCACTATTATCTTTGTGGGAGTCTTAGATATTTAGTTTGATCAAAGTGCAGAGAAAAGAGAAAGTGCATATTACTAAGCTGTGGGGAAGAAAAACAAGGGAGGGTAGTCATAGTCATAGACTATAAAGAATAATGGAAAAGAAATGATAGTTTGGAATCCATCAGCAATAAGTAGTCTTAGTGGCTAATTAAGAATTATGGAGACAATCCAGAGAGATTTCACAGAATGAGAGAAGAAAGGAAGACAAGATCAAACACAATGGGGTATTAGTAGTTAAGGTCAGGGAGGTGAAGGGACACCATAAATGATGTATTTATCCATGAAAAATACAGGGGGGTGGAAATGGCAAAAGAACTTTGCCATAGGCATCATGGAAATAAAGCAAAATACAAGAGATAAATGGTTCATGTTGTCATAGAGGGATCAAGTAAGATATTAAATAAAAATGATACATTGAACTTGACATCTAGGGATGAAGCAAGGGCCTAGGGAACATAATTTTAGTCAGAAGCCTGATTGGTAGAAAGCAGAGAACAGTAAGATTCTGGAGGGAAGGAAGGAGGAGTGCACTACAAGGGGAAGAAGTTTGTGGAAAGATGAGAGACCTGATATGTGTATATGCTGAAGGAAAAAGATCAGTGAAGCTGTGGCTGAAGAAGACGTGATAGAGAAGAGATAACAGATAAAAAGTAGTACTAAATATGAGATAGGGCAAAATTTAGAAGATAGGAAGAGTTTAGGCACTGAGAGGAGAGAGGGGGAACTACATTTTATTCTGAGTGAAATGTAGGAGGATAAATCTGAGAGATCATTCCTCTATCATGTGTGTTGGACCCATCTAGTTTCTATCCATCTCTTTAAATTAAGCTGACATGATCTCTCTTCTACTCTAAGCAGTACAGTCATAATTGATCTGTAAGATTCCACTCTTACCCCACTCTCACTTCATTCCCCACAGGAAAGCCAGAATGATTTGTTAATATGCAGGTTGGATTATTATTTCTGGTTTGACCCCAGGACAGCTCCCCATCACATTGAAGATTATATCAGATGTCTACAGTGCCTTCCCAGGGCCCTGTGAGCACAGATCACTACCTGTACTTCCGTTACACTCATCATCAAGGCTCACTTTATTCACTATGACCCAGTCAACTTGATTTTCCTTCAGCTTCTTGATTATGACTACTTCTTTTCAAGGATAAGGTCTTTGCTGACACTGTTCCCTCTACCTATTTCAATACTCATCTTAATACTCCACATATAGGTGGCTACTTCTCATTTTTCAGGCCTCAACACAAAACTCACTCCCACAGAGAAGGCTTCAGTGACAAATCAATGTAAAGTAGACATTCCTCCTCTCAAAGCATCCTTGCTAATATTTATAACAAATGTATCTGTTTGCCTATTTATATTTATTTTCTCAACCCAATGTATTAAACTCTGATGAGAAAGACCATAGTACACACAGATGCCCAATAAATATTTGTTGTATGAATGGTAGATACATACATACATACCAAATGAACAGAATTGAGGTATTAATAACTGATATACCACAATTTCTCTGTGATTTAAAAATCAAATTCAATTGCTTTTGCTAGAGAACCTTAAAAAAGATTTTCAAGTTTTGTTAGGGGCCAAATTAGCAGTATCAGATGAAGTTTTCAGATGAAGCTAAGATTTGAAGGCTAAATAAGATTTAGCTACATGAAGTTGAGAGGGAGGGTGTTTACAAACATAGGAAAAGGTTGACCAGAGGGTTTGAAAAACAGTCAAGAAACTCTTGGTACCACAGTCCTGTTTACCTCCTAGTGGAAGAGTTGCCCTGTTATTTTATTTTTATTATTGTTATATTTGTTTCAATGATTTTCATTTAAGATATTTGAGTCAGACAGAAGAAGAAACAATTTATAAAGGGTAGCCTGTTTTTCTATTTTGCTTTTAAAATTTTTAAACAAATACACAGAAGATCTTAGTTTATATCAATAATTTGCTACCCTATCCCTTAACTCCCCAAAAGGAATCACTTGAAAAACCAAACAAAAAACTTTTTTAGACCTTCTGGTGATCATCCATTACTCTAATATAATTTGATCCCTATTTCTTGATCTGCTACCTTTAAGTTATTTCTTGACTTCAATCTACTCATCCATCTCTTAAAATTATATCACTATTCTAATTTCTCTACTGCTCTGTGCAACCACAAATGACAGACTTATATCTTCATTACATGTCACATCAAACACAGGCAGAATCTTTTGACCCCAGCTTTATTAAAAGAAGCATTAACTTGCATCATCCCTGCCTCCTTTTTCGGATCAGTCTCTAACCACTGTAATTTTGTTTTGACACCACCAGAGATAATAACATTTACATTTTGTCTGGTAATGATAATAAGGGTTTCCTTGCCTTGTCATTAGTTTGATCTTAAAAATTAAAAATCAATGTAAGGAAGATATATTTTATAAATAACTCACCATCCACTCTGCTCTTTCAGTAATCTAGTGCTCCCCAGCCCTGCAGCCTTTCTACTGTGGGAGAAAGAGAAGGGCAAATTTCACCTAAAGAAGACAAAGAAATTACACCTGGGAAGTCCCCATCAGGAAAGAAAATAAAATATAAACTTCTTCCAGGTTAGGAGGAAAAGGAAACAATATTGATAAATATTCAGGTAGTAATCCACGGCATCTGAATTATCACCCCTTTCACTCCCCCTGCACCCTCCACATTTCTCCAGGTGTCAAATTCCAGGTTCAGAAGTTTATAAAAACAAACAGGTTTAATAGAAACCTTTTCCTCCCCCTCAAATGTATATTGAAAATCCTGTTCTGTTTTTTCATGTACATGCTCCATGAATATTTTTCTCATTTCCAAAATACAGCTGTAGACAATTTCAAGCCCCTTAGAGAAGTAGTAGATTCCACATGGTACTGGTGTTGCCATTTAGTAGACATGGCAAATAAACTACCTAAGCTGGAAGTCTGAAGGGAGATCCACAGAGCTCTGCCCTCTTTCTGCTTAGCCTCAGGTCAGGAAAATACCGTTTTTGTTCATCAATTGTTTCGTAGGAGCATACACAGTGTTAGGTGATAAAAAGAAGAGAGATTAACAAAAAAGCATTATCAGAGAGCTAGATGAAAAAGTGAAGACATAGAAACTATTACTGATATATTTAACAAGTTTAATTGAAAGGTTTATATTATAAGTTTTGTTACCTATAAAAAGTAAACATACTTTCTTTGCTAGTGCCCACTGACTTCTAATTATTTTTTTAAAAATCAGCTTTCAGACAATACATGAAACATCAGTTAGCACAAAAAAATCGATTTTGTAGGCCATGTTATTTGAATTAAATGTATTAAAACTAGCAGTTGATGATAAAACTTTACTTTTAACACTGAACAGGAAGGGGAAAAATCATACTCCTTGAAACAACTCCACACTCTATGAAGAAATCAAAATTGGCATTTACTAAGATTATTTACAGAAGATGATTTTTTAAACACTACTCATCATTATTTATGAGATATAGTGAAAACAAATTTATAGTTTTAAATATTTTAATTAATGGAGAAAAAAAAATCAACTGAACATTCAATGTAAAGTAGAAAGAAAACAATAAAACAAAAATAAAATCAGAAGTAATTAGGAGACCAAATCAGCAATCAGTAAATTAGAGAACATTTTATCAATAATTAAATCCAAGACCAAGTTCTATAAAAATTACAGAATATACCAATTTTGGCAAATATAGTTAAGGAAAATGGAGAGAAAATCAAATAAATGATATCCAGAATATATAAATGACTATATAGACATGGCAGATATTTTCAAAGGTATGAGAATGCTATATATATATAACTGTGATAGTAACTTTGAAAAACCTCCATGAAATGGATGAATACCAGAGAAACTATAAAAAGTCCAAATTGACTAAAGAATTGATAGAAAACTTAAATAGCTGTAGAGTAATGAACATGTAAAATTTTAGAAAAATTTTTTAAAGATCTGCTTCCAAGGGGACAAGGGGAAGATGGCGGAAGAGTAAGACATGGAGATCACCTTCCTTCCCACAGATACACCAGAAATACATCTACACGTGGAACAACTCCTACAGAACACCTACTGAACGCTGGCAGAAGACCTCAGACCTCCCAAAAGGCAAGAAAGTCCCCACGTACCTGGGTAGGGCAAAAGAAAAAAGAATAAACAGAGACAAAAGGATAGGGACGGGACCTGCACCAGTGTGAGGGAGCTGTGAAGGAGGAAAGGTTTCCAAACACTAGGAAGCCCCTTCGCTGGCAGAGACTGCGGGTGGCGGACGGGAAAAGCTTTGGAGCCGCAGGGGAGAGCACAGCCAGAGGGTTGCGGAGGGAAAAGCGGAGAGATTCCCACACAGAGGGTCGGTGCCGACCGGCACTCACCAGTCCGAGAGGCTTGTCTGCTCACCTGCCGGGGCGGGCGGGGCTGGGAGCTGAGGCTTGGGCTTCAGTCGGAGCGCAGGGTGAGGACTGAGGTTGCCGGTGTGAACACAGCCCGCAGGGAGTTAGTGCGCCACAGCTAGCCGGAAGGGAGTCCAGGGAAAAGTCTGGACCTGCCGAAGAGGCAAGAGACTTTTTCTTCCCTCTTTGTTTCCTGGTGCGCGAGGAGAGGTGATTAAGAGCGCTGCTTAAAGGAGCTCCAGAGACGGGCGCGAGCCGCGGCTAAAAGCGCGGGCCCCAGAGACAGGCATGAGACGCTAAGGCTGCTGCTGCCGCCACCAAGAAGCCTGTGTGCGAGCACAGGTCACTATCCACACCCCGCTTCTGGGGAGCCTGTGCAGCCTACCACTGCCAGGGGCCCGGGATCCAGGGACAACTCCCCCGGGAGAACGCACGGCACACCTCAAGCTGGTGCAACATCACGCAGGCCTCTGCCGCCTCAGGCCCACCCCGCACGCCTTGCCCCGCCCTCCCCCACCCCCGCCTGAGTGCGCCGGAGCTGCAGCATCTGCGGCTCCTTTAACCCCGTCCTGTCTGAGCGAAGAACAGACGCCCTCCAGCGACCTACACGCAGAGGCGGAGCCAAATCCAAAGCTGAGCCCCTGGGAGCTGTGAAAACAAAGAAGAGAAAGGGAAATCTCTCCCAGCAGCCTCAGAAGCAGCAGGTTAAAGCTCCACAATCAACTTGATGTACCCTGCATCTGTGGAATACATGAATAGACAACGAATATCCCAAATTAAGGAGGTGGACTTTGAGAGAAAGATTTATGATTTTTTTCCCCTTTTTTTCCCCCTTTTCCTCTTTTTGTGAGTGTGTATGTGTATGCTTCCATGAGAGATTTTGTCTGTATAGCTTTGCTTCCACCATTTGTCCTAGGGTTCTATCTGTCCGTTTTTTTTTAATTTTTTTCTTAATAATTAATTTTTATTTTAATAACTTTATTATATTTTATCTTACTTTATTTTACTTTATCTTCCTTCTTTTTTTTCCTTCCTTCCCTCCTTCCTTCCTCGCTCCCTCCCTCTCTCCCTCCTCTCTTTCTTTCTTTCTTTCTACTTCTACTAATTCTTTCTTTCTACTTTTTCTCCCTTTAATTCTGAGCCGTGTGGATGAAAGGCTCTTGGTGCTACAGCCAGGAGTCAGTGCTGTGCCTCTAAGTTGGGAGAGCCAACTTCAGGACACTGGTCCACAAGAGACCTCCCAGCTCCACATAATATCAAACGGCGAAAATCTCCCAGAGATCTCCAACTCAACACCAGCACTCAGCTTCACTCAACGACCAGCAAGCTACAGTGCTGGACATCCTATGCCAAACAACTAGCAAGATAGGAACACAACCCCACCCATTAGCAGAGAGGCTGCCTAAAATCATAGTAAGTCCTCAGACACCCCAAAACACACCACCAGACGTGGACCTGCCCACCAGAAAGACAAGATCCAGCCTCATCCACCAGAACACAGGCACTAGTCCCCTCCAGCAGGAAGCCTACACAACCCACTGAACCAACCTTAGCCACTGGGGACAGACACCAAAAACAATGGGAACTATGAACCTGCAGCCTTCAAAAAGGAGACCCCAAGCAAAGTAAGATAAGCAAAATGAGAAGACAGAAAAACACACAGCAGATGAAGGAGCAAGATCCACCAGACCCAACAAATGAAGAGGAAATAGGCAGTCTACCTGAAAAAGAATTCAGAATAATGATAGTAAAGATGATCCAAAATCTTGGAAATAGAATAGACAAAATGCAAGAAACATTTAACAAGGACCTAGAAGAACTAAAGATGAAACAAACAATGATGAACAACACAATAAATTAAATGAAAAATACTCTAGATGGGATCAATAGCAGAATAAGGGAGGCAGAAGAACGGAAAAATGACCTGGAAGATAAAATAGTGGAAATATATACTGCAAAGCAGAATAAAGAAAGAAGAATGAAAAGAACTGAGGACAGTCTCAGATACCTCGGGGACAACATTAAACACACCAACATTCGAATTATAGGGGTTCCAGAAGAAGAAGAGAAAAAGAAAGGGACTCTGAAAATATTTGAGGAGATTATAGTTGAAAACTTCCCTAATATGGGAAAGGAAATAGTTAATCAAGACCAGGAAGCACAGAGAGTCCCATACAGGGTAAATCCAAGGAGAAATATGCCAAGACACATATTAATGAAACTGTCAAAAATTAAATACAAAGAAAACATATTAAAAGCTGCAAGGGAAAAACAACAAATAACACACAAGGGAAAACCCATAAGGTTAACAGCTGATCTTTCAGCAGAAACTCTGCAAGCCAGAAGGGATTGGCAGGACATATTGAAAGTGTTGAAGGAGAAAAACCTGCAACCAAGATTACTCTACCCAGCAAGGATCTCACTTAGATTTGATGGAGAAATTAAAACCTTTACAGACAAGCAAAAGCTGACAGAGTTCAGCACCACCAAAACAGCTTTACAACAAATGCTAAAGGAACTTCTCTAGGCAAGAAACACAAGAGAAGGAAAAGACCTACAATAACGAACACAAAACAATTAAGAAAATGGGAATAGGAACATACATATCGATAATTACCTTAAATGTAAATGGACTAAATGCTCCCACCAAAAGACACAGATTGGCTAAATGGATACAAAAACAAGACCCATATATATGCTATCTACAAGAGACCCACTTCAGACCTAGAGACACATATAGAATGAAAGTAAGGGGATGGAAAAAGATATTCCATGCAAATGGAAACCAAAAGAAAACTGGAGTAGCAATTCTCATATCAGACAAAATAGACTTTATTTTATTTTTCTTTTTTGTGGTACACGGGCCTCTCACTGCTGTGGCCTCTCCCATCGCGGAGCACAGGCTCCGGACGCGCAGGCTCAGTGGCTATGGCTCACGGGCCCAGCAGCTACATGGCACGTGGGATCCTCCCGCACCAAGGCACGAACCCGCGTCCCCCTCATCGGCAAGCAGACTCTCAACAACTGCACCACCAGGGAAGCCCACAAAATAGACTTTAAAATAAAGACTATTACAAGAGACGAAGAAGGACTCTACAAAATGATCAAGGGATCGATCTAAGAAGAAGATATAACAATTGTAAATATTTATGCACCCAACATAGGAGCACCTCAATACATAAGGCAAATACTAACAGCCATAAGAGAGGAAATTGACAATAACACATTCATAGTAGGGGACTTTAACACCCCACTTTCACCAATGGACAGATCATCCAAAATGAAAATAAATAAGGAAACACAAGCTTTAAATGATACATTAAACAAGATGGACTTAATTGATATTTATAGGACATTCCATCCAGAAACAACAGAATACACATTTTTCTCAAGTGCTCATGGAACATTCTCCAAGATAGATCATATCTTGGGTCACAAATCAAGCCTTGGTAAATTTAAGAAAACTGAAATTGTATCAAGTATCTTTTCCGACCACAATGTTATGAGACTAGATATCAATTACAGGAAAAGATCTGTAAAAAATACAAATACATGGAGGCTAAACAATACACTACTTAATAACGAAGTGATCAATGAAGAAATCAAAGATGAAATAAAAAAAAAAACTAGAAACAAATGACAATGGAGACACAATGACCCAAAACCTATGGGATGCAGCAAAAGCAGTTTTAAGAGGGAAGTTTATAGCAATACAATCCTACCTTAAGAAACAAGAAACATCTCAAATAAAGAACCTAACCTTGCACCTCAAGCAATTAGAGAAAGAAGAACAAAAAAACCCCAAAGTTAGCAGGAAAGAAATCATAAAAATCAGATCAGAAATAAATGAAAAAGAAATGAAGAAAACGATAGCAAAGATCAATAAAACTAAAAGCTGGTTCTTTGAGAAGGTAAACAAAATTGATAAACTATTAGCCAGACTCATCAAGAGAAAAAGGGAGAAGACTCAAATCAATAGAATTAGAAATGAAAAAGGAGAAGTAACCACTGACACTGCAGAAATACAAAAGATCATAAGAGATTACTACAAGCAACTCTACGCCAGTAAAATGGACAACCTGGAAGAAATGGACAAATTCTTAGAAATGCACAACCTGCCAAGACTGAATCAGGAAGAAACAGAAAATATGAACAGACCAATCACAAGCACTGAAATTGAAACTGTGATTAAAAATCTTCCAACAAGCAAAAGCCCAGGACCAGATAGCTTCACAGGCGAATTCTATCAAACATTTAGAGAAGAGCTATCACCTATCCTTTTCAAACTCTTCCAAAATATAGCAGAGGGAGGAACACTCCCCAACTAATTCTACAGGGCCACCATCACCCTGATACCAAAACCAGACAAGAATGTCACAAAGAAATAAAACTACAGGCCAATAACACTGATGAACATAGATGCAAAAATCCTCAACAAAATACTAGCAAACAGAATCCAACAGCACATTAAAAGGATCATACACCATGATTAAGTGGGGTTTATTCCAGGAATGCAAGGATTCTTCAATATATACAAATCAATCAATGTGATAAACCATATTAACAAATTGAAGGAGAAAAACCATATGATCATCTCAATAGATGCAGAGAAAGCTTTTGACAAAATTCAACACCGATTTATGATAAAAACTCTGCAGAAAGTAGGCATAGAGGGAACTTTCCCCAACATAATAAAGACCATATATGACAAACCCACAGCCAACATTGTCCTCAATGGTGAAAAACTGAAAGCATTTCCACTAAGATCAGGAACAAGACAAGGTTGTCCACTCTCACCACTATTATTCAACATAGTTTTGGAAGTTTTAGCCACAGCAATCAGAGAAGAAAAGGAAATAGAAGGAATACAAATCGGAAAAGAAGAAGTAAAGCTGTCACTCTTTGCAGATGACATGATAGTATACATAGAGAAGCCTAAAGATGCTACCAGAAAACTACTAGAGCTTATCAATGAATTTGGTAAAGTAGCAGGATACAAAATTAATGCACAGAAATCTCTGGCATTCCTGTACATTAATGATGAAAAATCTGAAAGTGAAATCAAGAAAACACTCCCATTTACCACTGCAACAAAAAGAATAAAATATCTAGGAGTAAACCTACCTAAGGAGGCAAAAGACCTGTATGCAGAAAATTATAAGACACTGATGAATGAAAGTAAAGATGATACAAATAGATGGAGAGATATACCATGTTCTTGGATTGGAAGAATCAACATTGTGAAAATGACTCTACTACCCAAAGCAATCTACAGATTCAATACAATCCCTATCAAACTACCACTGGCATTTTTCACAGAATTAGAACAAAAAATTTCACAATTTGTATGGAAACACAAAAGACTCCGACTAGCCAAAGAAATCTTGAGAACGAAAAACGGAACTGGAGGAATCAGGCTCCTTGACTTCAGACTATACTACAAAGCTACAGTAATCAAGACAGTATGGTACTGGCACAAAAACAGAAAGATAGATCAATGGAACAGGACAGAAAAACCAGAGATAAACCCACGCACATATGGTCACCTTATCTTTGATAAAGGAGGCAGGAATGTAATGTGGTGAAAGGACAGCCTCTTCAATAAGCGGTGCTGGGAAAACTGGACAGCTACATGTAAAAGTATGAGATTAGATCACTCCCTAACACCATACACAAAACTAAGCTCAAAATGGATTAAAGACCTAAGTGTAAGGCCAGAAACTATCAAACTCTTAAAGGAAAACATAGACAGAACACTCTATGACATAAATCACAGCAAGATCCTTTTTGACCCACCTCCTACAGAAATGGAAATAAAAACAAAAATAAACAAATGGGACCTAATGAAACTTCAAAGCTTTTGCATAGCAAAGGATACCATAAACAAGACCAAAAGACAACCCTCAGAATGGGAGAAAGTATTTGCAAATGAAGCAACTGACAAAGGATTAATCTCCAAAATTTATAAGCAGCTCATGCAGCTCAATAACAAAGAAACAAGCAACCCAATCCAAAACTGGGCAGAAGACCTAAATAGACATTTCTCCAAAGAACATATACAGACTGCCAACAAACACATGAAAGAATGCTCAACATCATTAATCATTAGAGAAATGCAAATCAAAACTACAATGAGATATCATTTCACACCAGTCAGAATGGCCATCATCAAAAAATCTAGAAACAACAACTATTGGAGAGGGTGTGGAGAATAAGGAACACTCTTGCACTGCTGGTGGGAATGTGAATTGTACAGCCACTATGGAGAACAGTATGGAGGTTCCTTAAAAAACTACAAATAGAACTACCATATGACCCAGCAATGCCACTACTGGAAATATACCCAGAGGAAACCGTAATTCCAAAAGAGTCATGTACCAAAATGTTCATTGCAGCTTTATTTACAATAGCCCGGAGATGGCAACGACCTAAGTGTCCATCACCGGATGAATGGATAAAGAAGATGTGGCACATATATAAAATGGAATATTACTCAGCCATAAAAAGAAACGAAATTGAGCTATTTGTAATGAGGTGGATAGACCTAGAGTCTGTCATACAGAGTGAAGTAAGTCAGAAAGAGAAAGACAAATACTGTATGCTAACACATATATATGGAATTTAAGGAAAAAAAATGTCATGAAGAGCCTAGGGGTAAGACAGGAATAAAGACACAGACCTACTAGAGAATGGACTTGAGGATATGGGGAGGGAGAAGGGTAAACTGGGACAAAGCGAGAAAGAGGCATGGACATATACACACTACTAAATGTAACGTAGATAGCTAGTGGGAAGCAGCCGCATAGCCCAGGGAGATCAACTTGGTGCTTTGTAACCGCCTGGAGGGGTGGGATAGGGAGGGTGGGAGGGAGGGAGACACAAGAGGGAAGAGATGTGGGAACATATGTATATGTATAACTGATTCACTTTGTTATAAAGCAGAAACTAACACACCATTGTAAAGCAATTATACTCTAATAAAGATGTAAAAAAAATAAAGATCTGCCTCCAAAAATAACATCTGGCCATGACTTATTTGCATAATCTCTACGAATGTGATTATAAATAATTCCTTTCCTACTGATACTGTTCCAAAGCATAAAAAAATCCTTGTTTAGAAAACTAGCCCAAACTCAACTCAAAAGCTTGACAAACTTAATAAATGCAGATTAAGTATAATACAATCTCAATTATATTGGTTGAACTCTATAAAATGGCTGATAGATATACTTTACCTACAAGTATGGCAAATTAATAAAGTGTAACATAATTAAATACAAATTCAAAAATCCTAATTAAATTACTAACAAATAAATCCAGCAGCACATTCGAAGTATAATACATGGCATTCCTTTGTCCATAGACAAACATGCAGATTTTTTAATAATTTTAAATATATCTTGAATATACACAGGATTTATTTTGTTTTGTCAAACAATATCTTTTTCTTTTTAGAAGTGCATTTAACACATCAGAGTTTCCTAATATGACAGATATGTCTGGTTTTAATTCTATCACATTGTACACAATCTTTCAATTTGTGGTCTGTATTTTCTTCATCTTGTTTCATTTTGGTATTCCTTATGATAGTTTTATGGTGTTTACTTTTTGTCCTAAAGCCTAACCTTACAAATATAACATTTTATGATGCCCAATTCTTTAATTGTTGAGAGTATTGTTGAATCCTTACTGTTAGCAATGATGAAATTAAAATATTCTCATTTCCCTTTGTTATAAAGCAGAAACTACTAACACACCATTGTAAAGCAATTATACTCCAATAAAGATGTTAATTCTCATTTCCAATCTCTCATAATTTTTACTACTCAGCATTTTTTGATTAGTCTCTTTGTATATTTGAATATTCTTATATTTCTATATCATATTTTGTATTTAAAGTACATATTTCAAACTTCAGGGGTAAAAGCTAAAATCAGCATGTTTATATTTCTCCCACACTTTCCTTTTTTCCCTTCTAACTACAAATATATATACATATATGTACATAATATATTTATAGTACATATAGTATATATGCATATATCAATATTTTCAGGCTGTATAACATAAAGCCTATTCCATAACCAAATTTATCAGATTTATTTTAGTTTTAGTAGTTAAATGGGTTCATTGTTTACCACTAGTTTCTTGACCATGGTTTTTGTTTTAAGTCATCTCTTATTTAGTTATATTTCATCCCCTCACAGTTTTATCAAGAAGAAGAATAAAATCTTATTCAAATGTATATAACTGTTTACATTCTAAGGGCAAAAATCAAATTCTATCTTCATGTATTACACTAAAACGAATTTCAGGCTATTATACTAAAGAGATAAATAGAAAAACAAAAAGTTTAATAAATCTTGAAAGAAAGTATAGATCAATATTTATTGGACCCATAGATTTCATAGATTTCATAAAATCTATGACAATATGACAATGGTAAAACTTGTAAGATATTATTATATAAAATTGAAAAAAATTTTCCATGTCAGGTATTACTTAAACAACTTCAAAAAATAGAGAAAACTGAAATTAAAATATTTACAACAAATACAGCAGATTTAAACTAATGTTTAGAACCTTATAAATAATTGATTCTTATGTTGAGATGTCTTATTGCTAAGATCTTCATTTCAGAGGTCACTTATTCAAGGTTTTAAAGGTCTTAAATAGGTAAAGAAATACATTTCAGAAATTACAGATGGAAGGTATAGTTTGAAAAAAGAAAACTACAGCTGGAGTATTTGAAAGAATTTGGAAGGAGATAAAAGACCATAAAAGACTGCCATTGAAAATGGGATAATTTAGAAATAAGTATGAATATACTCATTAGCTGATTAAAGAATCATTAAAATAGTAATCTGAGTATATTTTGATTTTCAAAACTTACCTAATTCTCCAAGATTTTTATTTTTTTCCGATATTCAAGATTTGAATATTGCCTTGTAAATCTGTCTGATTCCCAAAACCAAGCTCATCCAGTTTCTTACAGACCTTCTCCTAGGAGCCATCCATAAAGCTGAATAATATCCTCATTTACTAAACATCTAAAGCCAAATTAAAAATACGTGTTAGGATATTCTCCCTGCAATCTTTTCTCCTGAATAAGTACTGGAGGAGAGCATTTTCCAAATAATTAGCTTGATAAGATAAATAAGAATAACATAGATTTTCATCCATTCTATTAAAAAAGAATGATGCCCTTTCTGGCTGAGAATCCACTGCCCCAACCATGAAGACACAAGGCAGTTTTCAACCAAATGAAAGAAAAGTAGGAAAGGAAACAGAGCTTGAAAAGTTTCATTACACAGATGCTGACTGTCTGAAAGTGCCCAGGGTCAACAGAACCTACTGGCCTGCAACAGCTGAAGATGGAGTGGTTTAATTTGTGGAAAACTATTACACTGTCCATATTGCAAAGGCAAAACCTACTGCCAACGATGGAAAATTCTGCAGGCCATGGCCCTAGTTACTGTTCAGAATACAGTCTGTCACCTAATCAGCGTGTATGACCTTGGGTTACCATCCGTCTTCCTAACCAGGCAAGTGTCCCCACTATGAAAAGTTAAACCCTAAAAATAAACATGGATGATGTATTTTATCTGTAGGCAGAAGTGGATACCAAATATCAAACTCTACAACTCTAACATCTACATCTAACATCTAACGTCTACAAAGGGCTTTCCACGTTATAATAATAGAACATTACCTCAAAACTGCAAAATCTTTTAAAGCTTATCCTCTTCTGGGAAGCAATCACTCTTATTTTCTCACAATGAATTTAACATTCATAATAAAGAACGTTTAATTATAGCAGCAGTAACCCATTTGGAATAGAAGTTTGATATCTACTTTTTTCTTTTTTATGACAAGCTAGAGCTTCTTGAAGATGTATTTTTTTTCTTCCAGAAGATTCAAACAACCTCAAATTAGTTTGAACCTTAAGTTAGGATAAAGGCACTTATATAGGTTTGGGAGAAATGGCACGTATATAGTGGCTTCAATTTTACTTTGCCAGATAATGATATAAACCGCCACACATCAGAGAGGATAATGAGCTTCTAGAGCTTTTACCGAAACCTCATGAGCTTAAATCAGATCTCACTGTCTCTAACCCACATCCGAACATTCCACTGGACGTGCAGAAAATTGCTTAAAGACAAAGATGTATGGTTTTGAGGCTTTAAAATCCTTATAATATAGACACATATCACACAGATTTTGACAAGCCTCCCTGGATACCAAAGATGAGCTGTCACTCCCATAGAAAACAAGCTCCAATTACCAATTTCACCCGTAATGTATCTAGCTTATGAAAACATTAACCCAATTCTGTGCATAGCAGTTGAATTCCCACCCCATCCCCCTCCCGGGGGACTAAAAACTTCCAGAAATGAAAGTTTCTTATGAAAAGCAAAGTAATACTTTTCTATAGCACATTATTTTTAAAATTTTAAGTTATTTTTAGTGATCTAAATGATTCCTATTTTTCACTCATCTTTCCACCCAATCAAAAAAAAAATTAATTGTATCAGCTTCCTAAACAAAATTTTATGGTAAAACAAGCAACAGAAAACAAACCAGAAGTAAATAAAACCAAACAAACATACACATTAAAAAATGGCGAGAGATCACTACATTAAATTATCACTGTTATACATTTTCAGCAACAAAATTTAGATATTAAGTACCTTTCTGATTCTGAAAAAACACTAACATTGAGATATTTTTATGTACTGTGAAATGTGGGTTTTTCCCCATACTCTTTCAAACGGAGAAATAAAAGGAGAACAAAACACACTTTAAAAATGTATCCTGATTTAAGGAAAAGTAACTCAAAAGTCAGTTATTGACTTTTGTTTCAGGAGACGGTGTTATCTGCACCAAACTTCTAGGAATTAAAACAGTACCCTCCTAAACAAGACCCTCCTAAAACATTAATAGACAGCCCACAGAGATGCCAAAAGACAGTTTCAAAGAATATAGCTCGGACTACCTAGGATCTCCAAAAAGAGCATCAGATCTGAGAACTAACTCTTTATTGAGGAGAACCTTAATAATCGAGAACCTCAAAATAGTTTGTGCCTAGCCAGGACCAGCTACATAATTCGCTGGGCTCAGTGCAAAATAAACATGTGAGGCCCCCTGTTCAAACACCAAAACATAAAGTTATTTCCTTTTTTCTACTCTCTCTCTCTCAACTTGCCTTGGTTTTTTATTTGCTATTTAAAGTTGAACTTCTTCCACCATAAGGATACTCCCTGCAAGAGAAGACCTTCACAGGAGCACAGGACCCAGCTGGTGATTTAGCGGACTGGACACATGTGCCCAGTCACTGCCCTCTCTGTATCTGTAGCCAGCCTGCCCCAGGAGTGGAGGGTGAGGGTGGCAGTGGTCCCTGGGAAGGAGCAGTGAGCAGGTGGCTGAGAAGCTGCCACAAGGGGATGGGAGGTATGGGAGCCCCAACTCTGTATGAGCTGGGAATCTAAGTCCCCAGCACCAGTGCTTCATTGTCCCATGGGACTCCATGTACAGAACGCAAATCCCAAAATATAATTATTAAGATTTTTGAGATAGTGACCACAGGTATTAAACCTTAAGCCCCTCCTGAGTGTGTGACCTTGTGAGAATGCATTGTTCACGGTCCCAAAACATCAGCTCTATGTCCAGCCCTAGACCAGAATTTCTCAACCTCACTGCTATTGACATTTGGGGCCAGATGATTCCTTTTCGAGAGGAGTTGTTCTATGCATTGCAGGAAGTTTAGCTGCATCCCTCCTGTCTTACCCAGTAGTGTCTCTAGGCACAGTTAAATGCCCCCTGGGGAACAAAATTGTGCCTGGTTGAGAACAAAAGCCTTAGATGTATATCTATCTATACAAACCCAGGGTGACAACTATGTACTTCTCATATTCCCCTATTGATAGGTAGATAAGGGAGAGATTACAAGATGCACAACTACCTTACGATAATCATTTAGCAGTTACCAGTTAAAGAAAAGGAAGGCATCAAAATATGAATTTTATCACAGTCTTTTGGTGCTCAGGGCTGACTCCCTACCAGGCCATCTCCTGCCTAGGGCAAGAAGCAGGGGGCTCAGCCTTGCAGGAGTGCTTAGGAGATAAGCTCAACGGACACATTTAACATTCTTCCAACAGAAGGCATACAGTCTAGTTACTATTCTATCCATCTCCTATTTCCTCTGAGACAAGTCAAGCAATTCTCCCCAAAGTTGTAAGTCTCTTGGGAATTGTTGCTTGAGCTTGGAAGGCTTTGTGGAGTTGACAGCTGTAAAGGAAGATCAGACAGCTGTGAGAGCACCACTGGGTCATTGCCCAGGATGCACAGGATCAGATAAAAACTGTTTTCTCCTATCAACTTCTGTGGTTGACGTACTGATTTTTAGTATGTTTTTATATGTTTATTTTCATTGCACCTTCCTAATTTTAAGTAGCCAAGCCCTAGTATATTAGCTGGCTTAATATAATTGGTCAGCAGTTTCTTTACCACCTTGACTCCCTCTTTAATACCTCCCCAGTTCCCGTTCCATTCCTCCCTACCTTCATCCCTGCCTTCCACCCCTCCCAGAGACCCTCTCCACTTAGCAACTCTAGCAACTCTTCTTCCTTCAGGACCAAATCAGGTCCTGTTACCTGAGGAAGGGGAAGAGGGTGTTATGGGGAGCAAGTACAACAAAGTCCACAGAACCTCCATTCCAGTCCTGGTCCTGCCATTTTCCTACAAGAGCTGGCAGCTGACAAGGATGTACTCAGTGTCACATGTTTCGTACTGCCTTGTCTTTCTCCATGATGTGTCCATGCCAACTGCTTATGCCTGCATCTGTTGAACTTCTCTTACTCATCCAGATCCAATGCAGCTTCCTCTCTGAACCTTCTCTGACCATTCCATTCCTCAATAATCACAGCTCTCTCAATTTCATGAGCACACATGGTTTGTACAGTATATGGGGCATATTGCCTGGCACATAGCAGTCAGTCAGTTACCATATTTCTTTAAAAAAATCACCTCACATTTTAAGACAGCATTACATGTTACAATTTTTTTGTCATTCTTTCCAACAATATTACAACTCTGAGACCAGAAGCTATCCTCCCACTGCTAAATGAAGAGTGGATAAATTAATACATAATTAGTCACTACTAGAACTCTATTTCTCTTGATCTGTTTCCTTCTCAAACTGAAACAGTTATTACCAAGGAGCTTTTACTCTCTATTCTTATAATCTGTATTAGTCCCTAAACTCGGCTCTTCCAAAGTTCTCTAGATATTTTCCCCAAAGAAGAAATTGAGAATATTGACATTTTCTCACTGCTTCCTACCAAACTACTGACTATTTATCAGCTTTCAGATTGTGTTATATTGGCTAAATAACCATCCTACTGAGGCTATGCCTCTATGTTTATAGTCTAAGTAGCACCTGACAGGCAATAAATATTGTGATTATTATTGTAACAAAACGGGCACAGTTCCTTATGCTCTTACCACAGAATTAATGCACATAAAAATTGTTTCTGTCCAACTAGGAGCAAACTTAGAACAATTTTTTGCTATAGGTATTCAGATAAATATGAATTGCATAAATGATTAATAAAAATGTTTGGTTAATGCACTTTCCCCTATATCATAAGAAGGTAAGTATTTACTATAAACATGTCTAAAAAAGTATGCATAGGAAAAATTTATGATGTAATGGTAAGTATAAGAGAATTAAAAAATATATTGATAGAGATGTGATTTAAGCTGCATAAACACGGAAGGGAGATGGAAAGAAATTTAAATATTATAATTAAAATGATTGTCTCCGAGGGCTTCCCTGATGGCGCAGTGGTTGAGAGTCCGCCTGCCGACGCAGGGAACACGGGTTCGTGCCCCGGTCTGGGAAGATCCCACATGCCGCGGAGCGGCTGGGCCCGTGAGCCACGGCCACTGAGCCTGCGCGTCCAGAGCCTGTGCTCCGCAACGGGAGAAGCCACAACAGTGAGAGGCCCGCATACCACAAAGGAAAAAAAAAAAAACAGATTGTCTCCGAATGAGAGAGGTGCCAGCGAGGTTTTCTTTTTCTGCTCTTATATGCTTTTCTATATTTTCTAAAGTTTTATTCAATAATGATTTGTTTTGTTATCAGAAAAAAATAAGCAAATATAACACATTTGAAAAGTCATGACTAACAGAAGAAGGAATGGGAATTTTCTTTTGGTCTCAAAAATATTCTTGAATCCCCAAAGCTAAGGACCATAAATGCTAAGGACTCCTGTATAAAAGGATTTACCAGACACATTTTTAGGACTTGCTCAGAGTGAGCAGAACAGTTCTGCTAGTGAGCAAACATCACCACCACACAACATCACCACTACCCTAGCCCAGCTTGGGAAAGATGACTAGAGTGGTTGTTCAGTGTTTCAGATTTGTCTGCTCAGGGGTTCAGTGATGTGACTTCCTCCTATCCTTACTTAAATCAAGCAAAAGAACCACTCCCAGAAAACACAGGTGCTGGCAAAGAAGAGGAGAATGGGATCTCATTTTTCAGTTGGATATATATTTACACACTAGATTTGCTTCTCTCTGTTTTCTGCCCATCTAAGCAAAATCAAAGAAGTTGCAGAGATGGCAAGAAGAATAAAGAGAACAGCTGTTGATTTGCCTGAATTCCTAATCTTTGGCAAGACAACAGTAGGCGAGATCCCCATAGTTCAAGTGGATGCTACAAAATATGGAACTTGAGCTGCTTGCCAGGCAAAGACCCTGATTACAAAACATGTTACAGGATGGATTACCAGGATTTCTCACGGAAAGCAGTTGGGAACACATCGGGACACAGTAGACATTCCCATGTGATGACTTCTGAGGGACTTTGATGTTAATTAGCTGGAAGAAGATCACCACAGTAGCAATTAAATGAAAGAATTTTTTTTTTTTTTTTGTGGTACGCGGGCCTCTCACTGTTGTGGCCCCTCCCGTTGCAGAGCACAGGCTCCGGACACGCAGGCTCAGTGGCCATGGCTCACGGGCCCAGCCGCTCCGCGGCATGCAGTATCCTCCCGGACCGGGACACGAACCCGTGTCCCCTGCATCGGCAGGTGGACTCTCAACCACTGCACCACCAGGGAAGCCCTAAATGAAAGAATTTTGCCTCCTCCATCCATCTTCCAGGCTCTAATTCTGTGACGGAGAAATGGGGACTCAGAATGGCCTGTTAAATATATTATCTTTCTAAACATAAAGATAGATACATAATGGTTAGACACATAAATGGTTATTTCTTGCAGAGGAACATTATACCTAAACTTAGGGGCTTAAAAGAGCAACCACTGTGTTATCTATCATTTTTTCTGTATTCTAAAATTCTATATTTTAAATGCTATATATAAAATACTGTATCCTAAAATCCAAAATATACTGAATTTCAAAATCCATCTGGCTTCAAGAGTTGTGGATAAGAAATTACAGACCAGTTTGGGATCTTTAAGTCACATCTTTTTAAAAGATATGCTCCATATCTACTATAGATAAGAACATACCAGAGAAAACCCTTCCTTTATCATTCTTTCTGGCAGATGCTTTTCTATTAATTATTTTTCATAATTTATGTTTGTAAGTACCCATTCTACATGTTCTCAGGCATAAAGACAAACAAAAAATGTTCTGTTACTGGTAAGTTCACAGGTCAAGAACTAAAAAGCAAAGCCTCTGGACAACATATGTCTCCTCAAAAAGCCCTATATAAAGGAAGCATAGTTTTTCTAGGTCACAGCAGAGCCTTTGCTATGTGACACGCTTATGATCTTACAAAAGCATGAATACATTGGACGTTATTTGTTGCCTCATAGAATCAATTGTCTCTTTACACTGAAGGTAGAACAACATAAGATGAATCAGCTGAGCTAGTAAAAAGTAAAATAACAAGAGTGAAGAAGAATAATGAACAGTTATGGTTCAAGACTGGCAAAATAGTGAGGGAGTAGTCAACCTATGTGGTGCTAATTAAAATCCTTATTTTATTGGAGTATTTGTCATCTCTGCACATCAAAGAATAAGTTATGTCTCAAAGGAAATGTTCAACAGATATAGTCAAACTTGGCCAGAAGGAAGAGGAAGTTACTACAATTAATATAGGCCAGTTTTAATTATGAATATATTTTGATTCCTGCAATGCTTGTTGAGCTAACTTTGATCACTCTAAAAGAAGTATAAGATATAAGATATGCATTTATAAGATATGTTACTTATACGGTATGATTTGGCCTTTTTTCAGCTTTGTCTGATTGTTCCAGGGATTAATATTAGAATATCACCCAGTCTTTTAAAATTAAGACTAAATATACAAAAAAATCTTTCAAGTGAAGTGATTTTATATAATTAAGACCTACTAAATGAGACTGTAAATGCTGGGAGGGAAGGCCTTGCTATGCTAGTTTATTTTTCTTTTAATGGGAAGAACTTATTTATAATAGATTCTGGGATTTAAAAAGTATATTAAACATATAACTAAATTCTCTTAGTAAAGTGGATATTTCAATTAGGGAATATTAGAGAAAAGAAGAAATGAAACAAGCAGCAAAATGACCAAATAGCAGGAAGCTTTATGTGTCAATGAAAGACAGACAAGATGGGCTGAAAAGAAGAGCAGTCATGACAGAGTCTATCCAGAACAGATGGACCAGGGAAAGTCCACCTGCATCAGAAGCTTCAGAGGAAACTGATACCCCACTGGATTTTGAATATAGTGTGTTTTAAGCTTCCACTCTTATAGGCACTCAGCAGGAAAGAATTGCCATCAATTCATTCCAATCAGTGTCTTACCCTGGCATGGCTGAAATCTGCCCAATATGGAGGTCCAAAATTTGTAAATAAATGGTTTCAAGATTACACGGGGGTAACATGCAGTGTGAGAAAACGGAATTGTCAGAAATTCATTGAACAAGTAGATTAGGCTTGAAAAAGCTAAATATCATGCGGAAGTACCCGAGAAGAGAATACATTTTCAATCCTGAAATAGATTTTTTCCTCTTGCTTTGTCTCCCATGTCCAAGAAAGAATGTGCTCAAAGGTGCCTGTCAAAGTTTATACTTTAATGAATGCAGAGCAGCCAGGCTTGAAAATGAATTTCTGGATGTGATCCTGGAAGCCTAGTGTGTCGTTCTAATCATATGAGTGGCAGCCAGAAACTTTGGGTTTATCATCTCTTTTGACAAGAACCCATCAATGTGTATTACCTTTTTGCCATCCTGCCTTCATTTCTACCTGTAAGAATACTCTAATAGACACTATTAGCACAAAAATTACCATTATGCATAATGAGTGCATGAGGGGACATCCAAGTTACTAAAAAGAAATTACTTTTTGGACTGCGAATTTCCTATCGTATCTTGGGGACAAATTACAAATGCAAAGATATGATGCCTTATGAGATGCCTGGCATGTTCTCCAGTGTATGTTTAGTCTTTCCTCCTTCAGCCTGCTATCAGAACCAAACTGTAATCAAGGAGACTCATGTAAGTGGCATTTATTCACTCATCCAATCATGGCTTCTTGACAAATGACAGACTCAATTTTATTCCAACAAAGGAAAAGTGTGGAAAAGTGTTTAATATGATTGATAGACAACTTATTCTCTCTCTCTTTGCTTTTCAGTAATCAACACTTTCCATATTATATAAACATCAGAACTGGCCGTTCCTAATGTGAATAAATTATTTCCTATTTCTTAAAATTGTACATTAAGAAAAAATGTTGTTTATTTAATTTTCTATTTCATTAAAATAGTTCTGTACTCTTAAATATTGATATATTATCATAATCAATGATGAACACAATGCCCTAATAAAAATTGCCCAATTAAGTTATTTTAAAATACAGTTTACTTTAGATTAATATAGAAAATCAATTAACAAATTTTTTATTAAATTAAGTTAAAATATAATGTTCTCTATAGCAAATAAATACAAGAGAGAGAGAAAAAAAGATACAATAAACATTTCTATGTCATCAAGTGGAAACAAGATAAAAATCTCCTTTTTAGAACTTCCAAGAAGTACGCCCTACCAAAATTAACCCAGAGGTTTTAAGAAGGGAATTTCTGAATGGCTGGTCCTTCAGAGATGTCGATGATCCCCAGGTGTGCCATATTCCCAGTGCACTACTAGCAACCGCTCAATAACCCTTCCTCTTTTTGATATCGTAACTCTGAAAGTTGTATTTTATATATACCATTGATGCCAGATTATTTAGACTAGACTAGGACAAATAAACATGTTGCCAAATATCTTTATCGCTTCATTACCTAAAACAACCAACACAGAAGACTCATATATTGCTAGAATTCTGGTTACTGAATGGTGAAAAATACAAACAAGCATCATACTCACAGGAAGCAATGCTCATGAGGGAATGGAGTTCAAATGGAAAACTTTGCTTAAAGTATTAAAAGTATTAGTAAGTACTCTAATTTCACATGTGAATATTTGGTTGATGAAATAATATTTTTAGATTACAAATAAATATAAGTATAAAATAAATGTATGTTCATTTTCTATAAAAATCAGTAGGTATAAATCCTTTCTTCATGTGAATGTTTCCAGGCTACATAAATTAGGGTGTATAAACTTTTCAATATGTTTCACAGTCAGTACATGCTTCCAAAAATGAAATTCACCAAAAATATTGGATGAATAAACAAATTCTAGAATCACTGAGCTTTGACACTCAAATCCTAGTATTTGGTTTCATTCTGATTGCACACAACAGGGTCCTGGCAGGAAACATCTAACACACTTATATAGGTTAATTGAGAAAAGTTTGATAAGGAGATGTTTATGTGTGTGGGTAGGTTTCAGGGAAATGGACAGGCAAGGCTGGCTTCAGGGGTGTGCCATCTCTAGTGCTGCATAGGTCCTCACACTTAAGTGCCCTGTGTCTGGTGTAATGTTCTACTGTTGTCATCTTGAAATTCTTAATATTTTTTTAACAAAGGCCCCCATATTTTCATTTGCACTGGGCCCCACAAATTATGTAGTCATTCCTGTTAATAGGAAATAGTGAAGAACCTAAAGGATTCTGCTCCAGATTTCCTTCAGACTCAAGACGGCAATATCAACTCCTCCCTGGGTCTCCAGCCTGCTGCTGACCTGCTCTGAAGATTTTGGACTTGCCAGTCACCACAATCATGTGAGCAATTCCTGAAATAAAAAATCTAGATAGACAGATATAGAGAGATATATGGATGGATGGACAGAGAGATGTAGACAAAGAGAGATATACAGACTTATCTATACCAAAACCTCTATCTATCATGTATCTATCAGCTATCTATCTATCTATCTATCTATGTATCTATGTATCTCTCTCCATGACAGTTTAATCTCTCTAGTTCCTTCTTCTTGTTCCTTTAGAGTTATAAATGATAAAGGTTCTTTTTTATATAGTAAGAGAAAGAGAGAGAGAGGCACCCAGGGGAATAAATACCCCACACCTAAGCTTTCTCAACCCTGAAATTTTCCTCTTGGATTCTCTCTTTGCCCTAAGCTGACTGAAAGCCAAAGGACAAGAGAATTTATTTATGTGGCCCACAAATGCCAGCCTCTTGAAGCACAGAGCAAGATGGAGAAAAGTGGTAATGAATCTAGAGGGCAAAATTATAATACTCATCATCCTAATATAGTTTTATGATTGTAAAATTCTAAATACAGCTCCCAGTTGATGCAGTACATAGCTTCAGTACAATGGTTGATCTATCATATTCACCTTCTTTTAACTTCATGAGATAGTTGTTATACCCTCTTCACATATGAGAAAACAGAGACTTAAAAAATTTAAGTAATGTGTCCAAAATCATACAGCTAGTCAATGACAGAACTGGGATTCAAGTATTAATCTGTCTGATCGCAGAAACAGTGGTCTTGGCTACTTTCTAAACTGATGTGGGTATTTTTCTCTGGTGCACTCCTGTCTTCAATACATCCCTTCACACAAAATATTCAATTTATTCCCAATAGCTCCCTTGTATCATATAATCAATATATATTCTACCTCTACAATCTTATTTGACCAGCTTATTCTCTTAGCAGAGGAGGAGGGTGCAAAAAGCTGACCTAAACTGAAGAGACAGAAGAAAAAATAAATAAATAAAACTAAAGGGGACCAGGAGAAGAACCAGGACCTCTAGACTTTCTTCAAGGATAAACTAAGATTTTACTGCTGGAAATTAATGAATTTACCAAAAGAAAAGAGCAGACTACTAAGTAATTCAAAAGCTAGTTCTTTGCAGAGAAATTACATGCTAGGTAAATTATTAGCTACCTTCTCAAAAAATAAAAATGAAAGCTCAAGCAAAATAGATAAAAATGAGAATGTGGAAATAACCTAAGTCAAAGGGAATTAAAGTAATTATAGGATTTGTTTATATGTGTATTAAAAAATTGAAAATCAGAGTTAAATAGATTTTTTCTGTGAAAATATAAATATGCTCATTGCCTTAATGAAAATTTTAATGAATTATTATTTTCAAACATATCAAGCAATTGTACAGATTAAGTCTTTCAAATGTATGTGGAAAGAAAGGAGAAAATCTGTTTCTTGTTTCACCTGTGAACTGCCTGGGTTCAAAACCTATCTTCAGCTAGCTTTACTGGAGTTTCCTAACCTCTTTGTGCCTCCATATTATAATTTGCAAAACAAGGATGCTAATAGTATTTCCTTCATAGGTCTATCATGAGTGTATTTATAAAGCATTTAGAACAGTACCTGGTACACAGTGATATATAAATTATTGCTAATAACAAAATATTTAACAAATACAATCATTTTCTTAAAACCACTTATCTACAAATATTAATGTAAGCATCATAAATAAATATTAGCAAAGCTATTTAATCAAAGCAATAAATGAACAATATACAATGAAAAACGGATTATATATCAGGAATGCAGTGATAATAGTCTAGTAATAAAATTTACTAAATTTAAATATTAAATCATACAATCAATTCCGTGGATGTTGAAAGCATTTAATAAAAGCTTCATATTTATTCCAGATGAAAACTCCTAATAAAACATGAAGAATAGACACAATTTTATATACAAATGTATAAATAAATTTAGCATCATTTTAAGGGTCAAATAATAAAAGTAAAATTAGGAACAAGAAAAAGATGTTGTCTTATTTGGTGTTATTCTAGAGATGTGAGCTGATGGAACTAGAATTGAGAAAAAAATCAATATGTATAAAATCTTAAAATCGATCTGCATAATTATCATAATTTAGAAATTATGTAATGGTATAAAAAGTACCCAGTAGAGTCAACTGGAAAAATGTTACCAAAAATAGGAAAGAGGCTACAAACACAAAGGAGGAAAAGACATATAATTGTCTTAACTTTTGTAAACTACTGATTAAAGGACAGCTGGGGTGGGGAACTTAGGTAACTGTAACAAAGTGACTCCAATGATGTCTCTATTTATTTCCAAAGCCACGTTCTGCTGGAGAAGTTTTCTAAATCTCCTGACCAGAGCAATAGGAAGCAAAAAATAATAGGGCAGAAAATCTAGACTCTCCTTCCAGCTTTGCAAACCAGTTATTTGACCACTAAGAAGTTGGAAATTGAACCTCTCCAGGATTCAAAACTCCTCATCTGAAGGTAAGGAAGTGAAGGCACGATGATATGGGTTCTCACATTCCATTTCATATAGATGTAGGAGAGAGAAGACCCATCTTTTCAACATTCCAAAGCTCAGCAAACCATTTGGGTCAACAATGGAAGTCTACTGTAAGAATAATCATAATGTCTTCATTGAGTAGGGAAGGTATGAGGCTAAAAAATATTTAGCAAAATATTGATAATGGTTGAAGCTGAGCAATAGGTAAATGGAGGTTCATTATGCTTGTCTCATCATTTTTTGTTTACATTTTAAATGTTTCATCAGCTCTTATGATAAGGGTTCTTATCACAAAGTGATAATAATAATGATAATAATAAAAGAAAAAGGGTAGGAGAAAGCTTTTGGAAGAGATGGCTATGTTTGTGGCATAGATTGTGATGATGATTTCACAAATGCATACTTATCTCCAAACTCATCTAGTTGTAACACATTAAATACATATGGCTTTTTCTATGTCAATCATACCTCAAAAGTGGTTTTAAAAATGCTTCATTATAAAAAGTTTTTAAAAACCAAAATTATGTCAAAATATGTTCCTCTCTCTAATTACCACTCACATAGAGGAAAAAGATTTAAACAATTTTAAAAAGAACAAGTAAAAATATAAAATGCAGTATTTAGTTGAATTTTTTTCTAAAAAATATAACACTACAGGTAGGTAACACTTTTCAAAAGTTCTCAAAAAGACTCTGGAGAAATAGACATTTTTCACAGAAGAACTCCCTTTGAACTGAGAAAAAACTAATCTAGGTAGAATTAATGCTTTTTAAAGATCAAATTGTCTACATTTTAAAGTGTCCAGAGAAAATAGAATAATATATTCCTTATATTTCCTTTATACTAATAATCATATTTTTAAGAAAAGTGAGGCTGAAAAGTTATTTTGGTATAATCATAATCAATATAAATTCTAATATTGTGAATTTCATGCTTGCAAACAGAAATTTTTGCTACCATGAATTATTTTCCAATTTTAAACTGTCTGGATTCATAAGATAACTTTTGGCTGGATATCATGAATTCCTATATTAAGCAAAGAAAAAAGAAGGAATACATACATAAACAGGAAGAAAAAGGTAGGGTCTTCTTCTTTTTTTCTTGTCCCTATATTGTTAGGCACTTTACACAAAGTATATCAAAAACACTCTTTAATCTCATATTCAAGAGAAATATAAGAACAAACATTTGTTGAGGACCTCCTATATTTTCCAAATTCTGTAAGGGTCTATGGGAACTGAAAAGGATGAAAAATGGTTCTTTTCTATGAGAAGCTTATGATTTGGCTGGAGGTAACAACACAACCATAGCTGAAACAATTTGAGAATAGCTCTGTGCTAGAACATGTAGTACTTATGGTAACAGAATGCAGTCTCAGAGCAGAAAAGTGGGGAGTGAGGTCAGTGAGAGAATGGCAAGTGTGGTCTTAGGATATAGCACTTGAGCTAGGTCTGGAAAAGTAAGAGGATCTGAGTGGGCTAAAGGAAAAGGAGGGAGGGGAATGATATTAAGATAGAAGGCAAAGAGTCTGATTTTGGCAGTGTACTGTGGAAATTGTCCAATCTGTAAGTCTAGAATGTTTGGAATGTGAAATGAGATTTTATAATAAGATTTAACTCATATTATGAGTTAGTCTTTATAATTTAAAAGGAGGTTATGAGCAACATTAGAACTTAGACACTGGAGTCAACTTGATGTAGGAGTTACATGAAACTTCTTTAAGTTCTTAAGCAGTGAAGTAACATGAGGAAAGATAATTTGGTACTCTCTGCCAACTGGATTTAAAGAAAGAAAATCTTAGAGTCAGAGAGATTTGCCTGGGGTCTGTTGTAGCACTCCAGATAATAGAGGGTATAGTGGTTTTAAAATGTGCCGACAAATTCTTTAATATTCCTCCTTTCAAGAGGTAGAGCCTAATTCCCCTCTCTTTGAGACTTAATGATTCTCTAAGTGTATTCTAATCAATAGAATACAGTAGAAGTGACAGTACATCACTGCTGAGACTACATCATAAAATGACTGCGTATTCGTCCTTGCTTTCTTTTTCAGAGTAGTTAGCTGTCATGTCACGAGCAGCCCTTTGGAGGCCAGCTAAAGAAGCCTCTATCCAACAGCCATGTGAATGATCCTTCTTGAAGCATACTTTCCAACCCCAGTCAAGCATTCATATGACTACAGCTCCTGCCAATAGCCTGACTACAACTTCATGAGTGACTTTGAACCAGAACCAACTAGCTAAGCCACACCCAGGTTCCCAACATTATATGAGATAATAAGTATTTATTCTTTTAAGCAACTAAGTTTTGGGTAATTTGCTATGCCATAATAGAAATCAATAAAAGAATGAGCTGACAATAAATTGGTTGGTTTTCTGTCACTGTTTGCTTTGGTTTCTAATTTTTTTTTTTTTTTTTTTTAGGGAGGAAGAGAAATATGTGTAGTATGTAAGACTTTGACCATTTCAAGTAAAAAGAAAAAAATTCAAATGACTTCTGTAATATAGTAACTTTGGTGAAGTTGGAGGACAGCCTCATTTTAACCTAAAGGGCATATTGTTAAGATCATCACCTTCTGGAATATGGTCATAGTTTTGACATTTAAAGACAAAGAGAGATCAGGCCCTGAAAAACAGTATCAGGTGATCAATGTAAGTTCCAGAAAAAGAAAAACATAAACAAAACTCAGCTACAATGAGAGAAACACTCTGAAGGACGTATGTAAATTTGTCCTTGCTCTGGGGCTCCAGTCCAAAATCTGAAAGCATACATGGGAAATAAATTAATAGTCAGATGTGAATTTGACAAGGATAGGAGACATGTCTGATTGAAATGGTGATAGAAACTGAAACTTCAAAATAGAGAGGCTGGGGACTTCCCTGGTGGCGCAGTGGTTAAGAATCCACCTGCCAATTCAGGGGACACGGGTTTGAGCCCTGGTCCACGAAGATCCCCCATACCGCAAAGTAACTAAGCCTGTGTGTCACAGCTATTGAGCCCACGTGTCACAACTACTGACGCCCTGCGCCTAGAGCCCATGCTCCGCAACAAGAGAAGCCACGGCAATGAGAAGCCCACGCACCGCAACGAAGAGTAGCCCCCCCCCCCCGGCCCAACTAGAGAAAGCCCTCGTGCAGCAACCTAGACCCAACACAACCAAAAATAAATAAATAAAATTGATTCTTTAAAATGAAAAAAAATAGAGGCTGGCTGCTTTGTGTGACCTCTTCTCTTTGTATTTATCAGCTAAAGTTTCTTTGCCCTAGGCAGTATTGAATAAATACTTATAATCATGTGTGTCAGTTTCTTAACTGACATGCCCGACAGTACATAACTTATTTATATTAAGTATCTTTTATGTTGGTTGTTTCTTGATGATATACTATACACCCTAATTCTATTAATAAATAGTCTCAAAAACTAATGGTAGGTAATTTTGCTCCTGGAATTAGCACCATGCATTGAGTGTGATTTTTTTTTCCTACCTCTATCAAAAGAAAAATAATGCTTTTTATGACATTTGTATGTGTGTATTTTGCAAAATAGACTCAATGGAATTGGGAAATATAGTCAATGGACAGAGTTTGATTTTAAGATCTAGTCTTCCTGCCTTAGTGTCTACAATAGCATAAAAATTTGTACCTTCGAAATAGAAGAATGGTGATATTACTGACAGAAATAAAATAGTTGATATTACAGCCAATTTTAAATGGAAGTAAAGTTGAGCGAAATTTGTTTTCCCCAAAGAGTGTTTCTCAGTATAATAGTACAGTAAGTTAATAGAAATTGTTCATAAATAGACTCTGTAGTCAAAATATATGGGTAGCAAGACCCTGGCAAACACATTTTGGTATGTGATAGATTTGACGATCTTCATTAATTTTCATTGCTTGAAACCTATGATAAATTCAGTTAAGTCATATAGATGGAAATAGCAAGAGCACAGACTGAATCATGAACCTCTAATAACAGTTTAAACAATACCACAGTGTCCTAAAAAGTTGTAATTTTCTTTACTGCACTGATTTTAAAATGAATAAAAACCAAGACACTTTATGACATGGATCCATATGTTTCTCCCTACATTCTCCCTAATAAAATTGAATCCCCAAATGAAAATAGCTGAAAGGCATTATCTTATTATTAATCCAATTATATATTAATATATATATTATATAATATATATAATATATTATAATATAATATATATATTAATATTATATATTAATCCAATAATGTGCAAACAGCTTCCTTGTGCCTAGACAAATACAAGTTGTCTGGATTGTGATTATTTTAGTGATTCAATAAGTAGGAAAAATTAGAGGGTTAATAGAGTCAGTAGGCAAATGTGACTCTTGCTATAACAGTCATTTCCCAATATTCTCAAGATATAAAAAGAAAGGCAGTTTTTGTATCTTCATGGTAAATAATCCTACTAATTAGAAAAAGCAATACCATCATTGCATGCAATAAGCTAAAAGAAAGACGAGACATTTGAAATTATAGCAAATGATTAGAAAAAGGCCTCAGGATGAAAAGTATGATCCAATGTGCCCTGGTGATATATATAATGGAATAATGTGGCTATAAAATGTTCCACCCACTAAATGTCCAAGTATCTGTATTCTATTCAAAATAGTTCCAAATAGTACACAAAAAACACTCTGGGAGATGTGAAGGTAGGGTTGAAGGAATGCTTTCCATCATTGGGCCAAGTAAGAGTGAAGATCAGATTTTGTTTAAAACTTTTGCTCTGTTCTCTGTGATGTTTTTGTGAGTTTCAGTCATGGTAGAAGTAAGTATTTAAAAAGTCACAGTATGGTATTTCCCTTCCTTTGTGAAGTTGAAAGTTCCCTTATAAACATCTAAAATTTCCACATTTTTCAAATAATTATGGTAATGGAGACCTCTGCAAACTATTTGTAGAGCAACAATTTGGCATGTCCCATACTAATACACAACTTTTTACAACTGGTTCTCAAGTTCATTTTTATCCTTATATAAACAATTGGTAGGTTTCAGATAAAATGTATGACACCTGGATAATTTGAACTTTAGATAAACAACAAATACTGTTTTTGTTTTAAGTATTTCCCCAATACTGCATAGAACATACTTACATGACAAAATATTTTTTATTTATCTTAAATTTGAATTTAATAGCATCATGTATTTTCATTTGACAAATACGGTAACACTAACAACTGGCAATGATCTTTACAAATTAATTGAAAAATTAGGGAGTGTAAATAGGAATAATAATATTAGATTAAGTGAAGAGATGGGTAACGGAGTATCAGAAAAAATATTTTCACTGAATTCTAATAGACAGTATAATAGCTTTCCTCCCAAAAAAGGAATTTACACGATTGTGAAGTAAAGCTTACAGTTTATTGTACAGTTTCCAACTAGGTTAATATAAACTCATTTTCTATGTGGTACCTTTCAAATAGGCAGCTCAATTACTTTTTTATAATTCCTTATTAATATCCAATTGTTCCAGCACCACTTGTTGAAAAGGCTATCTTTGCTCCAACCATATTAAGGTGTGCAATTTAGTGGTCTTAGTATATTTACAAAGTTGTGCAACCATCACCACAATAAATTTCAGCACATTTTCATCATCCCTAAAAGAAAAATAATGCCCACTAGCAGTCACACTCCATTCCTTATACCTGACCCCAAGCCCGAGGCAAACAATCTTCTTTCTATCCCTATAGATTTGCTTATTCTGGACAATGTATATTAATGGGATCATATGATATGTGGACCTCTGTGGCTAATCCTTCATTAGCATATCTTCAAGGATCATCCATGTTGTAGAATGTACCATATTTTCTTTCTTTCTATTGTTGAACAATATTTTACTGTATGGATATATCACATTTTATTTATCCATTCATCAGTTAATGGATATTTGGTTGTTTCCAATTTTTAGCAATTCCTAATAATGCTGCCATAAAATCTGCATTTCCATGTTTGTGTGAACCAGTGTTTTATTTCTCTTCAGTTGATACCTAGGAGTGAAATTACCAGGTCATATTGTAACTCTACAACTGTTCCTTTGAGGAACTGCCAAATTTATTTTCCAAAATGACTGTACCATTTTATATTCCCAGCAGCAGTGTACAGGATTCCAATTACTCCACATACTTTCCAACATTTTTTATTATCTCTCTTTTTGTTTATAACCAACCTAATTGGTATGAAATTGAATCTCACTGAGTTTTGATTTGTGTTTCCCTAATGGTTAATGATGTTGAACATTTTTTCATGTGCTTATTAGACATTTGTATATATTTGCTGGAAAATGTCAATTAAAATCTTTTGCCCATTTATTAATTGGGTTGTTTGTCCTTTTATTATTGAGTTTTGTAAGGAAACATTCTCCCTGAGAGCCACCAGAAAAAAAAAAAAAAATCTTCCAAACCATTTTAGATCTTTGTGGGAACACACAGGCTGAGGTCTCCTACTCCATCACCCAGGTGATGTCATTGTCTCCTGCAACCTTAATGAATTTATTTATTACTTCTACAGGTTTTTTTTGGTTGTTGTTAAGTCTTTAGAGTTTTCTACATATATGATCATGCCATCTGAAAACAGAGATAATTTTGCTTCTTTTCTGACCTGAATGCATTTTATTTTTCTTGTCTAACTGCTCTAGCTAGGGCCTCAAGTACCATGCTGAATAGAAGTGGCGAAAGCAGGCATCCTTAGCTTGTAAAAGATGTTAGAGAAAATGCTTTTATTTTTTTTCCCCATGTATTATTATGTTTGCTGTAGACTTTCCTTGTATAGCCATGCAAGCTGTCAAAAATACAGTAAAAGAAACAGCCAAGGAATCAAAATGGTACACCAGAAAATATCTATTTAAATACAAAAGTAATAGAGGAATAGAAGGAAAAAAGACATAAAATATGGAAAAAACAAATAGCAAAATGGTGAACAAAAATTGTACTTTATCAGTAATTACATTAATTTAAATGGACTAAACAGTTCAATCAAAAAACAGGGATTGACACATTTCATTAAAAAAAAAGTCCAACTACATGCTGTCTACAAGAGACATACTTTAGATTCAAAGACAAAATAGGTTGAAAGTAAAAGGAAAGAAAAAGGAAAAATATAGCTCTGTAAGGTATGCATCTAAATTCATTTATTTGCATTTAATATCCAATTGTTCCAGCACCACTTGTTGAAAAGGCTATCTTTGCTCCAATGCATTTATTGCCTTTGCTCCTTTGTCCAAGATTAGTTGATTGTATTTATGTGGGTCTACTTCTGGATTTTCTGTTCTGTTCCATTTATCTATTTTCCTATGCTTTCTTCAATACCACACTGTCTTCTTTTCTGTAGCTTTACAGAAAGTCATGAAGTCAGGTAGTGTCAGTTTTTCAATTTTGTTCTTTTCCTTCAGTATTTTGCTGCCTATTCCAGGTATTTTGCCTCTCCACATAAAGTTTAGAAACAGTTTTTCTATATCCACAAAATAACTTCCGTTTTTAATTGGGATTGCATTAAATCTATATATCAAGTTGGGAACAACTGAAATCTTGACAATATTGAGTCTTTTTATCCATAAATATGGAACATTTCTCATTTATTTATTTCTTCTTTTAGTTCATTCATCAGAGTTCTGTAGTTTTCCTCATATGATCTTGTACATATTTTGTTAGATTGTATATGCGTTTCACTTTTGTGTGTGCTAATATAAATGGTATTATGTGTTTAATTTCATATTCCTCTTGCTTACTTATGGTATATAGGAATGTGATTGACTTTTGGATATTAACCTTGTAGCCTGCAACCTTGCTATAATTACTCATTACTTTCAGGAGTTATTTTGTCAACTCTTTTGGATTGTTCCACATAGGTGATTCTTTTAGAATTTTTGCAAAAAGAAAATTTTGTTTCTTCCTTCCCAATCTACATACTATTTTTTTCCTTTTCTTGTGTCTTGCGTTAGCTAGAACTTTGAGTACAATGTTGAAAGGAAGCAGTGAGAAGGGACATCCATGTCGTGTAATTGATCTTGGTGGGAAAGCTTTGAGTTTCTCACCATTAAGTACAATGTTAGTTGTTTTTTGTCGATATTCTTTCATCAAGTTGAGGAAATTCCCCTATTTTCCTAGTTTATTGTGGGTTTTTATAGTGAATTGGTGTTTAATTTTGTCAAATGATTTTCTGTATCTATTAATATGATTATGTAATTTTTCTTTCTTAGCTTGTTGATGTGGTGGATAACATTAATTGATTTTTCAATGTTAGACCAGCCTTCCATACCTGGGATAAATCCCACTTTATGGTGGTGCATACAGCTGACCTTGAACAACACAAGATTGTATTGCACAGGACCACTTATATGCAGATTTTTGCAAAAGATATATGAAAACAAATTTCAGAGATTTGCGATGATTTGAAAAAGCTCAGATAAACCATATAGCCTGGAAATATGGAAAAATTAAGAAAATTTTAGGTATGTCATGAATGCATAAAATGTACATAGATAGACTTTTTATTATTTACTACCATAAAATATACACAAATCTAATACAAAATGTTGAAATTCATCAAAACTTACACACACATTTACAGATCATACTGGTATCATTTGCAGTGGAGAGAAATGTAAACAATATAAAGATGCAGTATTGAATTATAACTGCACAAAATTAACTCTGGTACATACTGTACTACCGTAATAATTTTGTAGCCACCTGCCTGTTACTATTGTGGTGAACTCAAATGTTGTATCTGCTTAAATCACTTTGTAATGCTAATCATCTTTTCGTGAGCAGTTTCTCTCCAGTAAACTGCATATTGCAGTAAAAATGCATATCTTGTGGTTCTCACATATTTTCATTGTGTTTAGTGCAATACCACAAACCTTGAATATTCTGTGGGACCCATATGAAAGTGCCACTAGTGACGCTGGAAGGCTCCTAAGAAGCAAAAGTCATGACATTATAAGAAAAAAGTTGAATGGCTTGATATGTATTGTAGATTGAGGTCTATAGCTGTGGTTGCCCACCATTTCAAGATAAATGAATCCAATGTAAGGACCATTTTTATAAAAAAAGAAAAGGAATTTCATGAAGCCATCACTGCAGCTATGCCAGCAGGTGCAGAAAGCTTGCCTTTTTGGGAAATACCCTTTTATCTCATATTGAAAATGCAGTTTTTATGTGGGTGCAGGATTGCTATAAGAAAGGTATCCCTATAGACTCTAATATGATTTGAGAAAAGGTGAAGTCATTGTATAACAAGTTAAAGCTAAAGGAAGGTGAAGGGTATAAAGCCAGAGAACTGAGTGCCAACAAAGAATGGTTTGATAATTTTAGAAAGAGGTTTAGCTTAGAAAATGTCAAGATAACAGGAGAAGTAGCCTCTGCCAACCAGAAGACAGCAGGTGAGTTCCCAGACGCCATTAAGAAAATTATTGAGGGCTTCCCTGGTGGCGCTGTGGTTAAGAATCTGCCTGCCAACGCAGGGGACATGGGTTCGAGCCCTGGTCCAGGAAGATCCCACATGCCGCGGAGCAACTAAGCCTGTGCACTGCAACTACTGAGCCTGTGCTCTAGAGCCCATGTGCGACAATTACTGAAGCCCAATGGCCTGCTTGCCACAACTAGAGAAAGCCTGTGCGCAGCACGAAGACCCAATGCAGCCATAAACAAACAAAACAAATAAATAAAAAAGAAATTACTGAGGAGAAAGGATATCTGCCTGAATAGGTTTGCAATGCAGACGAAAGCGCCCTATTTTGAAAAAAAGAAATAGTGCAACAAAAGGACATTTATTAGTAAGGAAGAGAAGTGAGCAACAGGATTTAAGGCAGGGAAGTGATAGGCTAACTCTACTGTTTTGTGCAAATGCAGTCCAATTTATAATCAAGACTACCCTGATCTATAAAGTTGCTTACACCGGAGCCTGGAAAGGAAAAGATAAACATGAGCTGCCAGTCCTTTGGTTGTGCAACAAGGAGGCCTGGACAAACAAGAACCCTTTTTCTGGATTGGTTCCATCGATGCTTTGTCCATGAAGTCAGGAATACCTTGCCAGTAAGGGGATGCCTTTTAAAGTTCTTTTGGTAATGAACAATGGCCTGGCCACCCAGAACTGCATGAGTTAAAACACTAAAAGCATAGAAGTGATCTACTTTCTTCAAACATAAAGTTTCTAATTCAGTATCCAGATCACAGGATCATAAAGACATTAAAGGCTCATTACACAGAGTATTTTATGGAAAGCACTGTCAACACTACGGAAGAGAATCCTGACAGAGAGAACATCATGAAAGTCTGGAAGGATTATATCATTGGGGATGCCAATGTTGTTATAGAAAAAACAGTGAAAGCCGTCAAGCCCAAAACAATAAATTCTGCTGGAGAAAACTGTGTCCAGATGTTGTGTAAATGACTTCACAGGATTCATGACAGCCAATCAGGGAAATCTTGAAAGAGACTGTGGATGTGAAAAAAAGTGGGGGGGGGGGGGGTGAAAGGTTTCAAGATACGGATCTTGGAGAAATTCAAAAGCTAACAGAACACCACATCAGAGGAATTAACAGAAGAAAACTTGATGAAGATGAGTGTTCTAAACCAGTGCCAGATGATGAGGAAGAAGCAGTGCCAAAAAACAAACTGACATTAGACAACCTGGCAGAAAGAAGGGTTACCAATTATTCAAGAATGCTTGGACTTCCTTTACAACATAGACCCTTCTATGATACAGGCACTGAAACTAAAGCAAACCAAACGGTGGAAAAAGGATGGTACCGGTGGCGGGGGGGGGGGGGGGGGGGAGGGGGGGGGGGGGGGTGGGGGGGGGGGGGGGGGGGGGCGCAGGCGGGGGGAGGGTTGGGAGAGAGATAAATTATGAGTCTGAGATTAATATATACACCAGTACTATATATACAGCAGATAACCAACCAGGACCTACTGTATAGCATAGGGAAACTCTACTCAGTACTTTGTAATAAACTATAAGGGAAAAGAACCTGAGAAAGAATATATATATATATGACTGAATCACTCTGTTGTATACCTGAAACTAACATGATATTGTAAATCAACTATACTTCGATTAAAAAAATAAAATAAAGATAAAAAGTTAAAAAAAAAAGGATTGGTACCATATAGAAACATTTTTAAAGAAATAAAAAAGCAAAAAGGTCAGACGGAAATTAGATTTCCATAAACTTACACCTAGTGTGTCTGCCTCTCCTGTCTCCCCTTTCACCTTTTCCACCTCTGCCACGTCTGCCACTTCTGAGACAGCAAGACCAAGCCCTCTTCTTCCTCCTCTTCCTCAGCCTACTCAAGACTATGAGGATAAAGATCTTTTTGATGATCTACTTCCGCTTAATGAATAGTAAATAATCATCATGCCACTCAGTTAATAAACCTATCTGTTGTGTATATGTGTGTCTGTGTGAAAATCTAATAACTGTAACTGCAAGAGCTGTATGAGACATTTTTTGTGACATCATCACCTAAGTATTCATTGTGTAGAACATCGTGTGCAAGACTTGTGTTAAAGTGGATAGCCTGGGCTTCCCTGGTGGCGCAGTGGTTGAGAGTCCGCCTGCCAATGCTGGGGACGCGGGTTCGCATCCCGGTCCGGGAAGATCCCACATGCCGTGGAGCAGCTGGGCCCGTGAGCCATGGACGCTGAGCCTGCGCATCCGGAGCCTGTGCTCCACAGCGGGAGAGGCCACAACAGTGAGAGGCCCGCGTACCGCCAAAAAAAAAAAAAAAAGTGGATAGCCTATCCTTACACAGGCATAAGGTGAGCAATATTTAAAGTTAATAATGTGTTAGTTTGCTTACTGTTTTATAACTTTGCTTTCAAAACCTACATTAGCATACAGTATGCCTCTCTCTCTTTGTAACTGGAGAAATTTCGTTATCAGCCAGTCATCACAAGTGGCTTTTTTTTAAAAGTTAACAATGTTTCCAATACTGTATTATGAATATGACTGTAATAGTGTATGTTATAAAAATTTTATAACGATTTATTCATTAGTGTATAGGCAGGCTACCACGAAGCTGTCATACTGCTGCTTCTTCATTATCAGTGCATGCATCATTTTATCTGTAAATAAATATGAATTTCTTTTTCACATTATCTTTTTATTTTTGATGTCTAGAGTTAGTAATACTTATAACATCTACAGTGTTTTGTATCATATAAGACAATATTGATGTAAGTACTGACAGACAATTCATTTTGTAAACAATGTAAACTTACAGTATCAATATAGTACAGTAGTGAAAATATATTTTCCCTTCCTTATGATTTTTCTTAATAACATATTCTTTTCTCTAGCATACTTTACTGTAAGAATATGTACACAATACACATAACATACAAAATAAGTGTTAATCAACTGATATCGGTATGGCTTCCGGGTCAACAGTAGGCCATTAGTAGTTAAGTTTCTGTGAAGTCAAAAGTTATACATGAATTTTCAACTGCACATGGAGTTGGCATCCCTAATCCCCACATTGTTCAAGGGTCAACTGTAATTCTCTTAATACATTATTGGATTTAATTTGCTAATATTTTTTGAGATTTTTTTATCTGTTAACAAGAGATATTGGTCTGTAGTTTTCTTTTTGTAATGTTTTTGTCTGGTTTGGGTATTAGAATAATGCTTGCCTCATCAAATGGGTTAGGAAGTAATCCCTCTGTTTCTATCCTCCTAAAGTGATTGTAAAGAATTGGCATCATTTCTCCCTTAAATGTTTGGGAGAGTTCACCAGTGAACCCAACTGAGCCTGGTGCTTTCTGTTTTGGAAGGTTATTAGTTATTTATCTGATTTCTTTAAGTTTCTTTAATAGATATAGACCTATTCAGATTGTCTGTTTCTTCTTGCGTTGAGTTTTGGCACAATGTGCCCTTCTAGGGATTGGTCCATTTCATCTAGGTCATCAAAGTTGTGGGAACAGGGTTGTTCATATTCCTTTTTTATACTTTCAATGTTTATGGAATCTGTAGTTATGTCCCTTTTCACTTCTGATATTAGTAGTGTCCTCTCTCTTTTTTTAGTTAGCTTGACTAGAGGTTCTCAATGTTATTGACCTTTTCAAAGAGGCAGTTTTTTATTTCTTTGATATTTTCTATTGATTTATTGTTTTCAATTTCATTGATTTTTGCTTGAATTCTTTTTTTATAAATTGAGATACAGTTGCATATAACATTATGTTAGTTTCAGGTATATAACATCATTATTCAATATATGTAAACATTGCAAAATGATCACCACAATAAGTCTCTTTAAAATCCAACATTACACATAGTTACAATTTCCTTTTCTTTTGATGAGAACTTTTAAGATCTACTCTCAGCAACTTTCAAATATACAATCCAGTATTATTAATATAGTTACCATCCTGTACATTTACTTTCCCAGAGCTTATTTATTTTATAACTGGAAGTTTGTTTTAATTCTATTTTTTTTCTTTTGCTTACTTTGGAATTAATTTGCTCTTTTTTTTCTAGTTTCCTGAGGTGAAAATTTAGATTACTGATGTTATATTTTCAATTACTTTTAAAATATTAAATAATAGATCCTTAAAAAATATTTTAATCCTTGTATGATAGCTGGGACTGGCAAGTAATGTGGATCTCATTTAAATTGAAAATAAACAGGGAGAAGGACTTAAAGATTTATGTGACATATCCCAGAATTTTCAGTAGCATGTGGAAAAATTAGCTGTAAATATCTAAAAGTTCAGATTTTTATTTTGCTGTCTTCAGAAATTTTCTCTGGATTTTGCACATTGGAAATGGGATCTATCTCAATAAGACTTAAGAAAACTAGAAAAATATTTTTGGAGGAAATCTCAGTTTACTATTTCAGATTCTTATTGCTCTTTTATGATGACAATGGGCTGCACAGTTGTGACAGCACATTTTGAACAGTTAGAAAGCAATGACAATGATTTTTATGAAGTACAATAACTAAATTTTCTATAAGAGAAGCAGGCATTTTTCCAAGTTTTCCATAAACAGTTTCCAACATCTTTCACTCTGCGGAAATTGAGGATGCACTATAGCATGTAACAGTTTTAGAGTTCATTTTACTCTTGATGATACGTTCAGTTTTGCTGTAACTTGAGGTAGTACCTTTCTAAACAGGTTAAATTGTGAAGAAATATATAAATCCTGAAATAGATATGGAACTATATCTTTAAAAAAGATACCTGAAATTTACTTATAGCAGTGAACGTAAGAATGTTTTCAGCTTGTGAATTATTGTTAAATGTTGAAATAGGTTTATCTGAATTAGGAGGGAAAGTTGTAACTTCAGATGTGAACAGGTGTCTCAGAGACATGTGGAAACTGGTGGATATTTGAGATCTGCGTATGTGTGTCTGGTTTTTTCCTTCACAACTCCATTCAGCTGAGTGCACATTTTGCATTCACCTAGTGCTTCCTGTGGGGGAAACTGTACGTAGGCAAATGTGGAATTCATGTTCTGCTCCGATTATTTCTTAATATATCAATTGCTTTGGAACAAATTTGAGTTTCAAAACAAACATCATAGCAGAGCTAACCGTATCTGAAAACTTCTACGTTAAAAAATAGAAAAGCCGTTGATTGCAGATCCATTGTAGATATATTCTTGAGTAAGGAGATTAAGCAAATAAGCCCATCTTTTATAGCTGGCAATCCAGGGGCTGTTTGGAAGTTATTTGAACTGACACAGTTGAGGTGGCAAAGATATGTTATGGATCTGTTGAAGAAACTGAAAACGTGCTGCATGGGAGAACAGCTACAGCATTTGTAAGCCTCGGAGAAAAACACACTTGCCCTTGCCCAGTCAGATTTACAATATAGCCATTCTTGCACTGCACTAAGCCCTGGTCATATATATATATATATATATTTATTTATATATATATTCTAAATATTGATAAAGTCTTTTTTCCTTGTGCTAAGGTAAATATAGATAGCTATTATTTAAATTATTTCTTGGAGAATAATTTAAGGAAAGCTGATTTCATTTCATGCCACCGGCCTGTCTCACTAGTTAATATGTTCCTCTGTACATAAGTTACATGAAAACAGAACCAAAACTTTAAGGGTATCTAACTGCAGAGTGTCCATGATGTCCTCATATGCATAATTTCATATTCTTGAAGATTTTATTTACAGAAGTAAATATGAAAGAGGTGGTATAAGACTGATATGAGGATATTACGCTTTAAATTTTTTCCTTTTTACATAAATATAATATTTATTTTTAAGTCTTTGGCCTAACATCATTCAAATGTTTCTTCATTTCTGTCCTATCTTACATATAGTTTTGTGTCTTATTCAGTAAGTCATACCTTACTTCAGTATTTTTTTAATCTTTTTGTTATTGGTATTTGAATAAAGGTATGAGATGTTTATTACTTTCAATTATTCCTATGGTGCTTTGACTAAGTGTTTGCAAGCTGCATTCAAGTCTAAGTCCTTGAATATTTGATACTTTTAAATGAAACTTAAAGAAGGTATTATATTTTCTATATTTTATTTTTGTATTTATTATATACAATTTATCTATGTATTATAAATATATAATGTCTATAATTTTGTAATATATTTAATTATTTATACAAGATATATATACAATTTGGAAGAGGTGAGCCACAGGTATTTTTCAAGGATTTTTACAGTGACATCTTTACAATTTAATACATAAAAAGTAAAACTTCAGAGATTATAGAATGTGCCTGCTATTTAAACAAACAGGAAAAATGTTTTTTAAAACTTTGGTTAGATTTTAATGGTTTCTATACCAAGAATTATGCTATTGCCCTCTTGGTTCCTTGAAGTTTGGAGTGAAAGAAGTAATTTCATGGTACTAGGTGTTAGAAGCTGCCAGATGGACCCACCATTCAGTCTTTCTTTTCTTGACTAAACTTCAGGCAAAGAGAATTATCCAAATTCTATTCCCTAATCATTACTGGGAAAATTTCAGCCCAAGTATTAGACTTGTAGGTAAAATTGCAGGTGCAGGCATTCTTTGGGTGTTTTGTTCCCTTCTGTAGCCCATGATTATAGCTGGCCTTGGACTTTGCTCCCTCATATTAGAATAGGTTAAATTATGCTATCAAATAGCCTAACAATGGACTCATGGCCCTAGCATAATAGCACTATAGTTCCTCACATGTCCTGAATGTAAATTGGATTTCCAACAGAAGTTTCCTTCTTAAAAACAAGATTTTACCTTGTCAGCCTGTTAAGTTTTCTTTAATACATACCTCATCTACTAATTTTAGGAGTTCATTTCAAATTGTTAGTTCTTATACCATCCCTATATCCTACTTTGGTAATATTCAGGTATTTTTGCCTAAAGAACTTCAAAGATGTGTTTTTTCCATAATTTTAGTATTTTTAGATAAATTCAGAACTCGGAATTTTACAGTATTAATCTTCTTAGCTTACAGTAAATGATTTTATTTTATCTAAAATTATTATTTACAGACAATTAACTCAAGGATTAAAACAGAGCTATGCTCATCACCTTAGGCTGCATGCAAAGATCTCAGTTCAAAAGCACTCAAATTCCCTAATTCTGTATTAAGATTTTTATTTACATAACAAACTCAAGGGATATATGAAATCAAATTCAAGTGAATTACCAAACGAATGAACTTCATCATAATACAGTAATTATTAATCTGGTTACACTATTCCATTAAAAATAGTTAAACAATAAAACCTGGTATGAAACTAGTCACCTAAAACAGAATCTACCTAAAATTCTCACACTGACAACATCAGAGTATTCCATGACACTCTCAATATCTACACAGAGCATATGCTGGCAGAATCTCACACTGACAGAAATTTTATCTGAAACTGATGACTAATTTCACAACCAAACATTGGATGTAACTCTTTATTAGAACCTGCATTCTCACAGGTACTAGAAATTTCTCTGAAATAAATTTTAATATACTTAAGTCTGATTTTATTCTAGTATTGATATTTCGACAAAAGATAAACAAAAAATATTTCTTTCCAAACACTATGTTTCAGGACATTTTAGTCACACAGTTTATTTACTAAAATTCAGATTTTATTATCGTTTTCCTGAAACATTATTTGTATTATTTCATGTTTCTTTGTATCAAATATTTCTGATGCTTCTTACGTGAGTCAATAAAACTTGGCACCACCAGCATTACCCTTCTTCCTAAATTATGTTTGCATTTCTCAAGTTCTAGGTTACTGCCTATTCTATCCAGTCATTCATTCACTTATTCATCCATGTTTTTAAACAAGTATTTATTTAATATCTACCATGTATGAGATAAATGTTATAGGTGTGAAAAATCAAGAAGACTAAACCACTAATTTCAAGATGCTCAGAGGAGAAAGGGGAGAAAGACAAGTAAAAAGAAGATAAAGATACATATGATACATGTTAAAATAAGCCTAAACATAAGAAACTATGAATTTCCTGGAGTAGATTACACTGGGCTAAGTTCTGTAGTATTAATAGGAGTTAGCCATGTGGAAAGCAAAGGGGTACTGGGGGAAAGTACCAGGAATTTAAAGGACAATCATGACCAAAGGTTTTGAAGTGCACAATACAGTACATGAAGGTGAATGATGAGTGAGAAAAGTAGCACAGGAAGATGGGATAAGGGAAGTGATGAGCAAGGAGGCTGGAAAAATGCTGAGATAAGACCAAGAAACATGTGCCCAAAGTCCAATGAGTCACCAAGAATTTCAAGAAGTGTCTTCATTAAATTTTTATTTTAGAAAATTATAAAAGTACAGAAGACAATCTAAAATATAACACTAGTAAACTGTGGATATAATTAGGAGGCTGTTTCAATCATCCAGAGCAAACATATTATGAGAAGCTGAACTAAGAGAGTGAAATGGGAATAGGGACAACAAACAGACTTTAGCAATATCATGGAGGTGATTTGTATTTGACTTGTAGCTCATTTAGAGATAAGCGATGGAGCAGAGTCACGGTTGGCTTTCAAGATTCTGCTTTTAACATTAAAAGCACATTAGACATATATGAAAAGGAGCAAATTTAGACAAGAAGAAAATCAGTGTGGTTTCTATGTGCAGTTTTGGGTGCCTATCTTATATATGTTTAGAGAGTTGGACATGCTGATTTGAAGCTAAGAGAGAACTGGATTAGTGATATGGATTTGGGAGTAATTTGCCCAAAAATGGTAATTTCAGACTTGGGAAGAGGTGACCAGGAAAGTCGAAATTCGAAAGTTGCCAGGTAGGTTTTTTGAGTCAGTAGGGTGGTTATTAAATACCTGCATTTAAGCATTCTTTTATGGGGCAGGTCCTCTCTAACTGTCCCAGTTCTCACCAGGCACTATCAAGGTAAACATAGTATACAGCCTGCTCTACTCCCTTGTGTTAACCAGCTTGGCCCCTAAAGGCAATTGATTGCAGAACCCAAAGGAGATAACGGATGAAAGGATTGATCTCCGAAAAATATCAACATTTCTGGACAGATGAAGATAATCATGTGAATGATAGTGAAAGGGATCTACAGAGAAAGAAAAGAAGATTCAGAATAACCTTACTTGTATCGGTATTCCCTAATTGCTGTGTCTATTCTCATATATATTTAATTTACTAAATAAAGAAAATACCTCCTATTTTTCTCAATATTAGGGATATCTTCCCACATTTTTTTCACTAATGGTTCCAAGTTATTTAGGAAAATCATAGAATAAGATTTGAGATACCAAGATTTTAGTGTAGTGTTCATTTTGTTTGTTCCCCTCTTTCTTTTTTTATTTTGGAGAGTATCTATTATTAAGGTACCTGACATATAGAAGTTTCTAAAAACATGTTTATTCTTTTCTTCACATAGCGTAATTTATTTTTGCATAAAGTTGGGAATGCAAATGTGTTTAATACCACCCTCTACCTCATTAACGGCAATTTTTTATAAAACTGAAGGAAAATTAAAAGGAGAAAGGGCTGGAATAGAGAGATAATCATTGTTTATTCTTGAAAGGCAGTTTAAACTGAATTTTTTTACTAGAAAGGAAAAATTTGTGGAAGAATTTTAGTGAGGAAGAACTAGCCCCATCTGATATTAAAATGTATGGTGAAATAACAGAAACTAATTGGACTGGAGAGAGAACACATAAATTAACAGAATAAAATAAAAAGCTCAGAAATAAATCCATATATATATATACACATACACACATATCCCTAACATACAAATATGACATTTAAGGACAGGGAAGTTGCAAAGGTTTTAGGAACCTAATAAAGTTTCCAGTTATTGTTACTGGACTAAAATTCTTGCTATTATTAGATAATGCTATAAACTTCCCATTATCTTACTGTATGTATCCCTAAATAACAAAAAATACAATTACATAAACATTTTAAAACTGGAATAATAAAAGGCACCATTTACATGGTGAAAATGTAAATAAAGTATTGGATGGATAATTTTTAGTACTAGTTTTTAGAAGAAATATGGGATTAGTTAACCACAATTAATAGTTTCTATGAATAAATGACAAAAAACATATAACCCAAAAGAATATGGGCAAGGAAAATAGACAACTTGGATAAGAAAAATATTGAAAGTTTGCTTAATCTCATAGTAAAAGAAATACAAATTCAAATAATGAATTATGTTCTTCTGCCCAACACCTGGACAAAAGGGAAAAGATTGATTGCATTTATTAATCATTTATCTTGAAGAAATGCCATTCGTATACTGTTTTGGTGGAGGATAAAGTGGTTCAATTTTTTGGAAATCATTTCAACAGTATTTATTACAAATTAAAATTTTCAAACTGTTAGATTCAATTTCCATTTCTATGTAACCATCCTAAAGAAATACTTGTGCATATACATAGAGGCATGTATAAAAAATGCAAATGAAACATTGTTCATAATACTGGGGGAAAAATCTCCATCAGTACGGATATAGTTAAAGAGTACCAGCATACTATGGAATATTACCTGGAAATTAAACAACTGACACTGGAATTCTTTAGGACACATGAAGGAGAAGCAGTGAGGTTGAACTGATGATTGGGGTGGGCTTTTTTGGGTTTAGGTTGTCACAATTAAGATCAGTGTTTCTCATTGGAAGTTCACAAAAAAAACAGATAGAATCACATGGTATCTGGGGTAGGACTCAGGAATCTGCATTTTGACATTTTATTCTTTTAAAAAAATTATTAAGCATATTTTACACATCATATGATTCACTCCAGTGCACAATTCAATGATTTTTAGAAATTTTAACAACTTGTGACACCATCACCATAAATCAGTTTTACAGCATTTTCATCATCCCAGTAAGATCCCTCACATCTTTTTACTGTTAACTCAAGGCCCACTCCTGCCTCAGACAACCATTAATCTACTATCTGTCTCTATCTATTTGCCTTTTCTGGACATTTCATTTAAATGGAATCACACAGCATGTCTCAAACTTTAACATGCATAGAAATCACCTGGGAATCTTGTTAAAAAGCAGATTGAGCAGGTCTGGAATGAGGCCTTAAAATCTGCAGTTCTAACAAGTTCCTAAATGATGCTGAAGCTGCTGGTCCATGGACCACATTTCCTGGGGCAGGACCCTAGGATGCTTCTGATTCTTACACACAGAAAATTTTGAGGACCACTGTTGCATATCTATCTGTACTTTGTTAACAATGAATATTAGTTCCTGTCTTATAGCTATCTTTTTTTTTTAAGAAGAAAGTTAGATAATAGGAAGTTTATAGCACTATCTAATAATAGCAAGAATTTTAGTCCAGTAACAATAACTGAAAACTTTATTAGGTTCCTGACACCTTTGCAACTTCTCTGTCCTTAAATGTCATATTTGCATTGTCTTTTATTTTCTAGAGAGAGATTAGTCAAAAATGTGAGGATTATCTTGATCAACAGAAAAATGGAGAGCCAGCCTCATGGGGATACGAGTCTCAGGAAATAAAGAAGAAAAATATTTAAAAGGAAAAGAACATCAAATAAATTCCTGGAGCCTATGGAAAAACTGCACAGATGGACAACCAAGAAAGGATGGAGGTAGGACTCAGGCTGTTCCCAACTCTTAATACTACAAATAAATAACAAAAGGTATTTTACTTATTTGCATTCTCTCTTGACAAGTTTATTTTTAGTGTCTGCCCTTAAATTGTTTCTCCAATTTATTTATGTTTTCAGATTGATATTTTCTATACGTTGTATAACATAAACTCCTAAGGTAGCAGTTTTCTAATATTATGTACGTCTATTCAGGGCCTGAAGAATGCATCACTAGTTATATTAGCATTTAGTTTCTCTCTGAGGAATATTCTATTGTGAATACAAATAAAGAAAGAACAATAATAGATGCCCAGAAAATTCTTATCTTTATTGTGAATTCTTGGTTGAGTAAATCTAAATTATATAATTTAAATCCTAGCCAATCAACTTTATTTAACATGTACTTACCATACCCCAGTGTTCTTCTCCCGCTTATTTTCAATACTACCAAATATTAAGTCTCTGTATGAAGAAAAGCTGTGGTTTGGGTAATCCAAAGCAATAGTTAAATCTAAATAATTGGTTTTGAAATGTTTTATAAAATTCTGTTGCTTCTGTTTGCTTGAGCTTCCAAACCCCAGAAGTTAGGTACAAGGAATGCTGGGACTATAAGAGGTATCTGAGTAATATCAGAAAGAAAGGAATAGGATATGTATTTCTATTTTCCACTGCTTTTTGTATTCCTGCCAGTATATCTTTTCTCATATTGAACATTGTTCACTTTATACAACAATAAAACATCTTTTGACCTGAAATTTTATAATATAAGGAATCTGTCATTCCTCTAATGACCTTAACAGGTAAATTGTTTTTTCTTAGAAAAATGGTTTGACCATGTATTATCACTTGTACAAATATACCTAAGAAAAACTATTGAAAGCAGAAAAATCTTTACATTTGAAGATGCTTATCACATTATTTATAAAAGAAAATATTGAAAATAAGCTAAATGCTGGTTAATATGCAAATAATTACATAATTTTGGAATATTTGCTTGAATAAATAAGCCAAAACTTAAAAAATAGTTTTTATGGTGAATTTCAACATGCACTGCCTACAATAACTATATTCATTAATTTATTCATGTATTTAGCAAATGTCTTTAGCATGTGCTAGACACTGTAAAATAAAAATTTATATGATAAGTTTTTAAAAGCAGCATGCAAAATTATAAATCATATATTATTGAAACCATTTTAGTACAACAAAAATTATGAATATAAAAATATCAGAAGGAAAGTTAGTAACTGTAAAAAATTAATTTTGAACTTCCAATTTTCTGTATATTTAATATTACTATACTGATTTTTACAAAAACAGCTTTAAAAATTCAAGAAATAGGTAGAGCCTGAAAACCCTGACTTATAAAAATTAGTGACAAAAGAATTAAAATACACTCTGTAGGCTTTTATGTATATAAAAAATGCACTGTCTTATTCAGTTCTCTATTCTCTTTATGCATAACAGAGCTTGTCTACTCTAGTTATTTGCTATTTCAGTATCAGTGATAACCAGGGTCAAAGGGCTCCCAGTCTTTGAAAAGGTACTGTATAACAGATTAGTTATAGGGTATCAGTAAATTGGATCTAAATGCAAGGCATTTCTCACAACATGTCTCAATGTTGCTTTTCAGATTCTCCCTTGTAACTTCAGTAGCAGCACATGTAGAAAGCTAGCTTAGCCTACAGAAAAAAACCTTTTCAACTGGCATTTATTTTTATGTCCAAAGTAAAAAATTTCAGAGGTTGACTCACTGGTTGGCTGCATTAATCCGAAACCAAGTGAAGTTTCTCTCAGCAGGATTCCTAAACCTTTTGCAGAATATATCTGAATTTTCTGGCCACAAGACAATGGTAGGAGAAACAGTGCACTGTGGAATAATTAATTTAATCAAAATGTGTGTTTTCTGCTAAATATTCTCCTATTTAAGAAGCTGTGAAGACCATCTGTGATGGTTGATTTTATGTGTCAACTTTGGCTAGGCTACGGTACCAAATTTTTTTTTTTTTTTTTTGCGGTAAGCGGGCCTCTCATTGTTGTGGCCTTTCCCGTTGCAGAGCACAGGCTCCGGACGCGCAGGCTCAGCGGCCATGGCTCACGGGCCCAGCCGCTCCGCGGCATGTGGGATCTTCCCAGACCGGGGCACGAACCCGTGTCCCCTGCATCAGCAGGCAGACTCTCAACCACTGCGCCACCAGGGAAGCCCGGTACCAAATATTTGATCGAACACCATTCTACATATTTCTGTGAAAGTATTTCTGGGATAGAATAATATTTAAATCAGTAACCTTGAGTAAAGCAGACTGCCCTCCATTATGTGAGTGGAACTCATGCAATCAGTTGACGGACTTGAGAAAAAGACTCATCTCCCTCAAGGGAGATTTCTGCTGGCAGACTGCCTTTGGATTCATAATGCAACTCTTCCCTGCTTCTCTAGCCTGCTCACCTACTCTGCATATTTTGGACTTGCTGGTATCCACAATCATGTGAGACAATGAGACAATTCCTTAAAATAAATTTCTCTCTCTCTCTCTCCCCACCCTTCTCTTACACACACACACACACACTCACACATGCTATTAGATACATTATCTTATGTGTCTTCTTTCTCTCTCTCTCTCTCTCTCCCCCTCCCCTTCTTTTACACACATACACACACACACACACACATGCTCACACATGCTATTAGTTCTGCTTCTCTGGAGAATATTGACTAATACTTTATCTTATGTGTCTTCCTTGTCACATTGTCTATTATCAATACCCAGTGTACTGGCCTCTTTCTTAAGTGTCATCATTACACAAAGTTGCTTGTGGAATATAAAATAATTAACCATGTTATAAATTCAGAGAAAATTCTCCTGTAATTCAGCTAGTGAATCGGGTCCTAGTTCAGGTGTCTCCCCCATCCACCCCTTTTTGATACACTGGCCAATAAGAGGATACTTTGGATACTAAGGCTAGGGAAGATCGCCATATCATTAAAACCATAAATAACTTAGGTTTTACAAACAAGTTTGGGAGTTTAATTACAGTCTAGCTATATCACAGAAATGGATGTTTATATTATTAATTGGCAATATTTACCAGGTGAAGGAAGTACCTTTCAGTATACTAGGTTAAACAGGTAAATCCTAATGGTTTTATAGAATTTTACCTCAGATTCAACATCACACAGATTTTTTTTATAAGCTTTGCATTTGCTGTGAACTCATTTTTAGGACTCCCAGTCTATCAGAACAAAAGGCTTCCTGTCTAGAAAGCCTTGTGGTTAAGACTGGCACATTTTTTTTCACAGTGTTTTGCCTGACACCAAAGATGACATCTTAAGTAACTTTACATTTAAAGAAAAGAAAAAAATAACCTGTAAGAGCAAAATTGCTCCAATCGAAGAAGAAAATATTTTTCTACCAAGAGTCCATATATAGCTCTTACATCAGCACAAAAGATAATATTTCAAAATGGAAAAACCAAATCAAAATCAATATGTCCAACTGACACTAAAATGAGCTCAAAATTAAACTCCAGATTTAAGGGTTTCATTGACTGGATAGGATCTTGGACATAACCCAAGGAAGGAAATGTTATATCAGTAATGTTTCCCAGTTTTTTCTCAGTTGCTTTTTTCTTTTCTTTTCTTTTTTTAGCTATTACTAGCAGCCACAGTTCACCATGACAAAACTTTACAGATGCAAAAAGTACACATCACATTTAAAGGTTTTGTGATATACCAACTATATTGTAGAGCTTATTCAGAGATATGTGGTGATGGAATTATCTGCACAGCTTTCTTATGAACTTCATATCTTAAGGTTGTACAACAGGCCTCCCTAAGCTACTGGAAAAAAAAAAAATACACAGAAAACTTTGGGTGAGATATCCGTGTCCTGAGCTGCAGGGATTAAGATAGCTAAATAAAGAGGAGGAGTATGTGTAAGACTTAAATGGATAGAGACAGACAGCAACTTCATATGAAAAAGTATGGCACACCTGGGCAGGACCATATCAGCTGCAGTAAACAATGTTCTGGTGTGTAACAGGAAGTCATTCAATGTCTTCAAATATAACTCCAAGATACTGCACAGAACTAACCTGTGGTAAGTTGGAGAAATTATCCAAACTCAAGTGCACTTATAACAGTAAAATGAACAGAAGTCAAGAATCTGCTAATAACTAGAGTCACAAATAAAGTGAGAACAGAAACACGGTTTAGACAAGAGGAAGAAATGTCAGTCATGTGAGAATATGAACCACCTAGCAGCAGTGAAAAAAGAAACTGCTGGCAGCTTGCACTTCCAGTAGTTCATAGGGAAGTTGAACAGGACTCAAAGCCATTATAGCTACTCAATTCTGGATTGTTCTTGAAGGGAGGATGGAACCAAGGGGCAGTGACCGAAGGTACACGTATTTAATTCACCTTATTTTCTAAATAGCAAAATGATGTATAATACCAGAATATTGACTCAGATATTTCTACAGTCTACATTTTCAAAATTCGTCAATAAAGAAGACTAGTAAAATTCTTCTTTCTCTGAGAAAATACAATCAACAATAAACTTTATTTGAAAGAATAATTCTAAATATAGCCCTAGTGTTAAATCATAATTGTCAGCCCCTCCTTGAATGTAGTTATCTCCTTAAAAACAAAATATTCCAAAACATGCCACAAAAGTTTAGCACCTAAATAACCTTTTCTCTTGGCTTTCATATATGCACATCTCTAGATTTCTCTTTGTCTTGATGTCACCTCCTCAACCTCTGTGGCAAGATTCTCAGTTTTTCAGACTATTTAAATAATCAGGTTTCTCAGTGTTAAGTATTTGGGCTCTCTTCTCTTCAAACTCTACACTCTATCTGTATATTATTTGTCAATTCTTATGCTTTCTATTCAGTTACCATCTGATGGCCAATGACTCCCATATCTCCATTCCAATTATGTTGCTTATTTAATGCATATATATAGAGAGAGGCTAGAATATATGAGTAGCTTGGCATCTTAGATGTCAATTTGGATAGCTCACAAGAACTTCAAACTTCTGAATATTCAAATATTTGAAAACATGAATTATTAATCTCATTCTGTAAAACCTGTTTCTTCCCAGTCTTTGTTGTATTATTAAAGGGCATTTCCTAGCCTTGTCTTTTCCCTCTTTATCATTCTCTATGTTCAGTTTACTACCAAATCCTCTGGATTCTACTTCCAAAAGGATATATGTGATTCTCTTCATTTTCACTGTCTCCACCTTAATTCCATTCATCATTATTCCTTACCTGGATCACCGCAAAGGGCTTCTAACGGGTCTCCCTGCTTCACCTTTATTTTCACTCTAATTCTTCCCCACACATACTAACATGATCTTCCCAAAACCTAACCTGGATCACGTCACTCTCCAGCACAAAATCCTTCCAGGCTGCATTGTATTCTGATTAATATCTAAAATCCTCAACATGGCCTAGAAAATCTTTTCAGATTCATCTGATGCCACAGTTCTTCCATCTTCACCTCCACTGACCTGCGTCCATTGATCTCTCAACTCCTGATTCATTAGGTGTCTCTTGGTTCTTTTCTGTTCAGCTCACAAAGGTACAGTTTCCTCTAACCAAATTATTCTTTTTTCTTCCCTGTCTCCTGTCCTATGATTCTCATTAACTCTTAGTATCTACCACATCACATATTCCTCTGAGAAGATTTCCTTAAGTACTTAACCAAAGTTAGAATCCCCATTATACTCTCCCATTAGGAAAACTTTATGCTATATAACCATATATTGGAGTAATTGTGTATTTAATGTATCCTTTACCATTACACTCAGGAGAACGGGGTCAAAATAGTTTTATTTAGTATTATATATTCAGTATGCAGTCAATAAATGTCTCATGTTAAATAAAATCTAGATTTTATTCTGTTCTATTCTAATATGAAATATTCATAGTAACACTGATACAAGTTGTTTTTCTCAAAATGCTTTCTGTTAAATTTATAAACTCAATATGACTTATAAGTTTGTCAACAGTTGTTTAAAAATGCTTTATAAATAATCTTTCTTGTTCCATGAAGGACTTCTTGAAAAATCCCAGTCATAGGATGTAAGAGTACTGGCTCACAGATTGCTTAGAAGTCACTTTTTTTTTTCTTTAAATAAGTTATTTCCCCTTAATTTGAGTGTAAAATCTTTGAGGACTTTCCCCTCTACATGTAAATTATACTGCATTTTTTCAAGCAGGCAGACCCTTATACTGCCAATTTTTTTTCTATTTATAATTATACGGAGTTGGCATGTGTTACATCATTAAATTTGTAGAATCATTTGTATTTTCCAAAGTGTTCTTAGCATGCAGATGATCAGGTTTGCAGGAGATAGGATACCTCACTAGAAAAATATTTACAAAGAAAAAAAAAATAACTATGCAGTATTGGCATAGCCACTTATTCCAGAAACTAAAGTAAAACAATTTGATTTTAATATTATTTTAGAGAGTTAGATATTTGTGTAAGTTTGAGTCATGTTGTCTTGCTTTTACTCTCACCAATTCCGGTGTAATTTTGCTCTCTCAAGTTAGGCTTTCTATTAAAAGTCTGAAACTGTACCTTACTTCCTTTGACCAGTAGTTTGCTCCCCCTGGTGGTCTTGCTAAGTTCAAACTGTTAACAAAATACAGATATTTAATTTATAATTTGGCTTTTTTTTCTTGATGTTTTCGAAGACTGACATCTCAGCACCCTATTTCTGGGGGAGTAGGAGATGTCACTAAACTTACTGGCAAGAAATGCTGTCCATTGGTTTGGAGGGATCACCCCAGTATCTCTAGTTCAAAAATTTATCATTATAGTCCCTAAATCAAACCATTTTTATAAGAATTTAACATTAAGAAGCATGGTGACAGGATGATAATTATAAGCTTATTATAAAGATCTATCAAGATGGACCAATATCTAGAAATACTGTGGGGCAGGGGCTGGGAGGTGGCAGGGGGGAAGGCAAAGATTTCCTGCTTGGGAAAAATCTTTCATCTGAGACTATAACATTATTTCCTATTTCACTGAATGTCATTACAACGTAAGGAGTTTCTTTTGAAATCACTGAATGTTTCTGATATAAAAGAGATACAGGTTGAAAAGGAATTGGATTAAGGAAAGTAGCACTTACTTGAATCCAGTCTTCTGAAATAAGGTAGAGCATTAAAAATAAATGGCCACATTTCTAAAGACCATTAAAAATAAATGGCCTTTTCTAATTTGACATCACGTAAATACTTCAAATATTTAATGGTGGCAGAGTACAAGCTAAATTCTGAGACAAATGCTGAAACAGTATATTTGTGTCAAAATGTCATATTGGTTTCCAAGTTAAGAAGCCTTCAGTGAAATGCTCTCAGACAAAGGAGAAGGGAGCTATCTGCAGCTGAATATACGCCTGCTCCCAAGCTGTACTTGAAATGCTTTACCCTGGGCTCACAATGCTGGAGAAGGCATGCAGAAGAAAATCTACAAGATTTTTTCCTCAGATGTCTTATCTTGAAGACTTTTTGCATTGTTTAAGCCTCCCTATCTGTCAGAGCCCAGTGAAGAGATGGATTCACTCCAGTAAGTTTTGAAAAAGCTACTGGCTATTAAGAATAATGAATGAAAAGAGAAAACAGAAAGGGAGCTGAGAACAAGGCGGGGAAGGGAGTTGAGCATTTACATCTGAAGTATAAAGATCTTTAGAAAGCTTTGGGCTTAGCAATATCGTTTACATAACAAACACTTGAGAAGATTTAGAACTCCTTGCAATCATAAGGATTTAGGTGATTTTAGGAACTTTTCATTCAACCACTATTCAGTGCAGACTTATATTAATGCTACTGGATTTATCCCATCAACATTAGCTGCTTATGGACTAGTAGGTACTGTAACTGTGCAGAAATAATAACTAGTAACTGCAGCGAATTAAGAACCCTCTGGAGAAATCATCTGTGACATTCTTTTGTAAGATCAGGGCATCTATGAAGCTTTTCTGTATTGATTTTGAGATATTGGAGAATCTGAAAGGGGGTTAAACCTTTTCCATTTATGGTAGCCCTAATCTTAATAGAGGGCCAGCTGATCCCCTGTAAAGCTCTCTGTTACATTTAGCATGAGGCTTTGTTGTACATAGTTCTCTTAAGCCAATTAAAACTTGACATTTTGTACACCCTGTAATTAAAATGCAAATGAAGGGATGAATTTTATTTTCAAAAATAGATTACACAGGTTAATTAAAATGAACACTTACCTAGACCCAGGTTTACAGATAAATAATGTTTTCAAAGAGCCTATTAACATGGCAGAATATGAATTCTGAGCCTGTGCTCTACATAATAGAAAGATCCATTATCTACATGTCAAAGCAAGGGAAGGAAGTCCCAGAGACTGAAAAATATATTAGGTAGACTCTTTAAAGTAATGGTATAGAGAAAGCAATTCACCAGTTTCTATTTGAAATTAACTTTTCTATGGTTCCATTTTGCCTCAGACTTAGAAAATGCTAGCTTTAAAAAGCACATAGCCTTCAGATGGTATGGATAATGAAAATTACCACAATGAATGCATTTATGAAAAACCATAAACCTTTGTGCACTTACTCTATTTTTATCCGTCCACTTGAGTAATTAAAGGGGAGCTTCTGGACACACTAGAGACATTTGGGTCACAATTCAAACATATAACCTCCCTCTCTCAGAGGAAAGGTGAACAAAGCTAAGAAAAGCAAATACTTTAGAAATGACCTTGCATTATTCTTGTTGCTACTGCAAGAAGATGCAATTCTAAGGGCGATGATGGAAAGGAATAAAATGCAACATTCATTTTCCACACTGAAAAGCCAAATAATGCTTTGTTATTGGTTTTTCTAAGGAAGCATTTTCTAGTCTTTGCCACTTAATCATAGCTGAACTCCTTGCACATACAAAACACAATGTCATATTTAATTTTTAGCCATTAGGAAGATGGATACCTTGTAGATGTTAAAAGCAGCAAAGATAAAGAAACAATTATATAATATTTGTGGCATAAGAAATAAAATACTCCTAGATATCATTGATCAAATACAATAATTATTTTAAAAACTTAAAGACGACACCAAACTGAAAATTTGGGGCGTAGATAATTAACATGGGGTTAGAAAAGGTCACCTTAGCTACCGTGAAACTGAAACTATTGCCACAATTTAAATTAGGCCATTAGAAACCGAGTGTGGGAGTTGAACCAGCATCCACAGCATGATATAGCACCCTGGAACATCTCATTAAATACTTCAAATTGATGAAGTGCTTTAACATCCTTATGTTTTTATTTACTGATTTAAATTCAGTCCTACAGAGCAGAAAAGGAGACAGAGTACAGCTTAGAACCTAAAGGAGAACTAGAAGGGAGGAGATATTTTACTGGATTCTTTAGAATATATTTGTTTCTTATGCAAGTCGCTTCAGTGGGCTTCCAGGGCATGGCTTTTCTCGAGAGAAAATGAAGACTGCAGATTTTTCTCTCATTGAGACACTTACCCCTTCATTTTCTTATGCCTTTTTAAGAACCAAATCCCTAATTTCTCTTACCTTTATTCTACAATTTGGACATAACAAGATATTAAAGTCCCAAGATAATACAATCTGTCTGCTTTTTGCTTCTAAAATAACAACTGAATTTTCCAAAGATATTGCTTACCATTTTCATTATATTCTTAGTGTGTTAGTCATTCTTTAGTGTTTTTGTTATCTTGTTCACACTCACACACATACACACACACACACACACACACACACTATTTTTAATGTTTTACTTTCTGGAAAAGTTTTCTCCTGAGCCTTATAAACATATATAAGCATCCCAAGAGTCTTTACTTTCAAGAACGTGGTTATTGGCGCTCTCTCTCTTTTTAAGACTGAACCCCTTTCTTTGAATCTTTTAGTTCACTCTTTTTTCCCCCTCATAATTTCAATCATGTAGTTCCAGAAGGCTTTTGCTATGGGATACCAAGATCTGGCTAAATGTGGGGTCTCTGCATGGCAAGCTAATAGACCCTGGTTATTTAGGAAATTCAGCCCTTTCTTCTACTCTGAGGACATAACAGGAACTCACAGGCCCAATGCGGAGCACTCTTAAACAGCAGAAAGGCAATGATTGTGCCCGTGGGGCTACTCATGCTCTTTCACTCCCCAGCTGCTAGTCAAGTCCTTTAAAGAAGCTGATGGGCAGCAACACATGCGTGTTACCAGGGGATATTCCATCAGCCCTGGAAAAAAGCAAACCGCGCCTTTGGGATAAATAGAGACTGTCACCACAGAGCCAGGCTTTTCCCTCATTTACTTTCTCTCCTTTGTGACTGCATATCCTGTTCTCAGAAACAGTTTGTTTCTCCTTCTAAGACTTTCTTTCAGTCCACCCCAGGGAAGATCCCCTGTTTACATCTTGCTCCAGCTTTAGGAAAGGCTACTTTCCTTGGTTATCAGCTACCATCTCAACAGGGAATCAGGAATCAATACCATGGATCATTACTCTAAGAACTAGTTTAGAGTTTCCTGGCTCATTCTGAAGGAGTACAAGTTTTTCCATCCACCAAAAACTGATATGATTATAAAGAAGGAATATGTCCCAGGAACTCAATTATCTTTCCTTTCTAATCTTAGTCTAGAATTTTCCAGGAGCATTATAATGAATTCTCCCCAACAATCTGCTGGAGTTCTGAAGGACAGTCCATCCGCCTACATCATGGATTATCTGACTCGACCTGGAACCTGGTCCCTTAGAAATGCTGAAATAACAAGAGAGATACATGGAACTTTGAGATACAGCAAAACACCACACTTAACATCCTGTCACCCTTAATCAGAACCCAGTGTTCTGTTCACTCTCGTTTCCATAGTTTCATGCTTTACTTTCCTACTTAGACTTCACTGATCTTCTCCTCCCAAAACTTTATATATTCCTTCTAAAATCCCTGTTTCATGGCAAACAAAGCAAAGCAAAGCAAAACAACACAGAACAAACAAACAAAAAACCCTCTTTTACATCCCTTCACCAAACATTCCCTTCAGTTCCTTGCTTTTGCTAAAAATAGTCTTCCCCTTTCCACTAACCCCAGCTCTCTGAAATGGAGACTGTGAAGTCTCAGGGTCAGGATGTTCATGTCAGGAGGGGTGTCAGCATTCTGCTAGCCCCTAGCTCCACCCCATCCATAGACCTGGCACTTAGAACCCTAACTCCTCCCCCCACCCATGGATAGAGTCTGCCTCCTCTGACATCATGCCATTCAACTCTACAATCCAGAATCATGCACAAGCCTCTGGGTCATTTTCCCACATTTATCAAAGGATTTAGCACCATGACTGTGGGCTTCCCCTCCACTCAACTTCTTGTCAATACTCTCCCATGCAGGTGACCAGTTCAAGTGCTTACTTCATAGTTTCTGGAGCTTTTTGACTCTGGTGAACTTTATATTCACCTTGCTGCAGGCCCTCAAACCCAAAACTACATCTGGGATCTTGTAATCACATGGAACTACTCCATCTCTGAAGTTTTCAGCTGTAAATTCTCATTTGTTCTAATACCTATCCTTCCATTTCCTCACTTATTTATTCCTATTACAGCTATAATTGAAGCCCATAAGCCTCTAGTTGCTTATCTCTATACCTTTCCTCAATCTATGGACAAACTCCATATTCCTTCCTATCTAAACTAGAGCCACCAACTTGAATGCATCTCTTGTTAACAACATCTGCTTCCTTTCTCCTTTAACCTCCTGCCATCCCTGCTCTGAAAAATCTCCAACCTGGATCTGGAACATCCCACCTCCTCTACTCTCACACCAGAGCTGCCAAAATGAGATTGGAGACAACCACAGAGCTATGCACATTGGGCCACAACAAAGTCCAAGTCTCAAACCTCAGCTTGGTACCTTACATTGCATGGCAGTCTTTCCAGTTAGTTCCCTTGTTCAAGTACCAGCTATTACAAGAATTCTCAATTGTTGTATCCTGACGCATCCCCATAAGTTTTAAAATTAACTTTTTACGAAAGCATAAAATGACATAACAAAAAATGCACATAAGTTTACATATTGATGGGTTTTCAAAAATTTAATACATCTGTGTAAGCTGGCAATCTAACCAGGAAACCAAACATTATCAGCAACCCTGAAGCCCTGCTGGGTTCCCTTTTGCCCCATTCGCCTGACTTTAAACAATACAGGTTGTTTTGCTTTTTTAAAAATTTCCTTGTTTCCTTTCTTTTTCCTTCTCTTCTTTTTTTTTTTTATGGATATACCATAGTACATTTATCTATTATAGTATAGGCAGACATTTGGTATGCTTCTAGTTTTGGGGTATTAAAAATAATGCTGTTATAAAAATTCTAGTACATTTTTTGGGGTGAACACAATTGTGCACTTCTGATGGATGTACACATAGGAGTGGAATTATTAGATTACATGGCCTGCCTATGTTCAGCTCTACTAGAAGTGCCAAACCACTTTTCAAATTGAGTGCACCACTCTACACTCTTATGCAGACCTTGACCTCATGAATTACCTTTCAATAAGAAAAAACAAATAAACTAAATAATTACAGGTTGTGGCAAGTGCTATAAAGGATATAAACAATTAATGGGATAGATAGTGCTTGGGAGATTTAAAGTGAGCTACTTGTGTGGTGAGGAAAGAGCACTCTGTGGCAATGACACTTGAACTTGGACTTATCAGGAAGAGATTCCCATAGGAAGAGCCAGGAAAAGCACACGCTAGGCGAAAAGAAAAGCAAATATAAAAGCCCTCAGACAGGAAAGAGTTTGGTATGTTCATGGTACACAAAAAAGGCAAGAGACCTATTTGGCTGATAGATTATAAGAAAGAAAGAGAGGGGCACACATTCTGAGATGAGTTGGGAAAGGTGAACAAGGATCAGTTCGTGCACGGCCTTCCAGACTGCTGGCTGGAGTTTGCTTTTAACTTTATATTCAGTGGAATGCTCCAGGAAGTCTGAAGCTGGGAATGAGTGTGTGTGGGGGGGGAGGATTGACACCATCTGATTACTTTTCATCCTGGCAGCCACCTGAAGAACAGACTGTATACTGACAAGAGTAGGAACTGGAGCATCCATTAGTAAGGTGACCCGGTGTCTTAGGACCCTTAAATTTTTGTCTAATGTTCTACCTGAGCATAATAGCATCCTTTATCAATCTCAAAAATGCTTTGTTTAAGTTAGGAAGTTAAGCATATGGTCACTCTAAACATTAAGGGACTTTAGCAGGAGTATCCAAGATAGATACTGTTGGCCTGAATCGGGTTGTTGGTGTTCGAGAAAGTAAGAAGTGATTCAACTGAAGACCTATTTTGAAGGTAGCATTGAAGGATATATTTATGGGTTGCATATGGGAGATAAGAGAAAGGCACAGACTGAGCATGATTTCTAGATTTTTGCCCGAAATTTATGGGGGTACCATTTCTTAGATAGGGACATCTGAAGTATGAGAAAGACAAATCTACCCAACTGACTGAGAAATCAGAACAGGAGAGATGGAAGAAAAAACAGAAAGTAAAATTGCCAAAATAAATATTTACTTTTTAAAAAAAAATAAATTTATTTATTTATTTTTGGCTGCATCAGGTCTTCGTTGCTGCATGTGGGCTTTCTCTAGTTGCAGCAAGCAGGAGTACACTTCATTGCGGTGCACGGGCTTCTCATTGTGGTGACTTCTCTGGTTGCGGAGCATGGGCTCTAGGCGCATGGGCTTCAGTAGTTGTGGCTCACGGGCTCAGGAGTTGTGGCTCGCAGGCTCTAGAACGCAGGCTCAGTAGTTGTGGTGCACGGGCTTAGTTGCTCTGCGGCATGTGGGATCTTCCTGGACCAGGGCTCGAACCTGTCTCCCCTGCACTGGCAGGCAGATTCTTAACCACTGCACCACCAGGGAAGCCCAAATATTTCTTTTTTTTCTTCTTCTGTTAGTAGAAGAAAGACTCTCTTCAACCTGAAGTATAATCCTTCCACTTGTTCTCTAAATCTTCTCCCCTTCCTTTTTTATTTGCCTCATACTCCCAGTTATCCCTGCTTCAATTTTACCTTTTCCATCTTATTCACTCTTTCAGAAAGACTATAGATGTGAACAACTATTCATCTTTAAAAAAAAAAAAGAACACGTAAGCAAACCCCCAACACTCCATGAACCCTACAGCCTTTTTTCACTACCACAGTTCCTGGGACTTTCAGAGCCAAATTTCTGAAAGTGGTAATCTACAGTCAAGATCACCCTTTCCTTGCCTCCCATTTCCATGAAATCACTGGCACTATTATTTCCATCCTCATCACTTTGATTAAAATCTCTCCCACCAGTTACCTCCACAGGGCAAATGAATGAATACTTCTGATTCTTCGCTTATTTGACTTTCAGAATCCTTTAGCACTTTTTGGATACTGTCTCTTACATTTGTCCTACCCTTCCATAAAATTAATATTCTTCAGAAATCTATTTAGTCCAGTTTTCTTCTCATTTTAAAAGGTATTCCAGGACTTCCCTGATGGTCCGGTGGTTAAGACTCCGCACTTCCAATGCAGGGGGGCACAGGTCTGATCCTTGGTCAGGGAACTGAGATCCCACATGCCACACGGCGTGGCCTAAAAATAAATAAAGGTATTCCTCCAAAAGATTCCACTCGGTTCTTATACTCACCTCAAAAGGGTGATAAATATATTTACTGTCTTGATTTTGGTAATGTTTCCATGGATGGACACAGAAAGCAAAGCTTATCAAATTATACACTTCAAATGTGTGAAATTTATTGTAAATAAAGCTGAAGAATTTGTCCCTTAGTTTGAATGAATCTTGGCAGAAAATCCATAAAAAGAGAATACTTGTTCCCATAACACTCTTGCTATGGTGGACATTTTCTGATCTCCAGTGGGACATACCTGCCATGTGAGTTAAATCTTATATCACCAGCTATTTATTGCTCAGATGTTGACAATATGTTCCTAAAGGCAAAATTCAATAAAATTAACTTGAGTGACTTTTCAGGTATGAATCTAGTTATGATTTTTCAGATATGAGTCTGGTGTGAAGCTTTCTGAATGGGTAATTTTTTTTCTCATGAATGCCTCAGGTACAGGTCTCATGTTTTGTCTGAACACTCTAGCCTATCTTACCTCGGAAGAACAAAGACTGAGTTAGCTCTATGTCTATTTCTTTCTGGGCCTCCAAAGTTACAACAACTTATTTCCAGAGTATTATAGTATGCTAGAGAGTACCCCCATTATAAGGTAATATACAATAGTTCCTAGAACAGCAATCGCTTGCCTTTGGAGGAAGTGTAATCTCTGCCACCAAGACTCAGTTTTTCCCTCCTTAAGATCACTCTCTGAAACTCCAAATCACTTTGCTAGGCAGCAATCATCAAGCCTAGTGTTTCATCATTATTGTAGTGTGGATTCCAGAGAGATAGCCCCAAATATTAGCTTTGCCGAACTTTTTAGGATAAAACAATCTGTTTGCAGCCCCAGAGGTTCTACACCCCCTTGCTAGGTGGGATACTGGTAAACTGAGACTACAACCTGTGGGATAGAGCAAATGCATCTCTTTTTCTCAAGCTTGACCTAAAATAAAACCTATAACATAGTCTCCAAGAGCTGCCACTCTGAAATGCCCCGTAGCATCCAGTTAATGCTGCTCAAGACTAAAGACAAGGAGATGTTATCAGTCCACACTTAGAAGAAGCTTCTGTACTATACCTCTGATCATTACCTATGGTGAGCCATTTCAGCAGTAAAAACTTACATTTAGAAATGAAGCCTCAGACTTAGCTGTCAGGTTTCCAATAGGAACTATCCCTGGGAATTTTTCCCTGGAGTTTGGATATAGTACCCTAAGCTTTCCAAATTGACTTCAGTGGTATTATGAAAATGTTTTGGGGGGTGGTGAGGGAAAGTCAATACTGGAGTGTTATTAGTCAATAATTCAAGATCACTGTCAAACATTCCCTGTCTCTTATCTGATCCTTAGATTTACTTTTGGGTATGTATACTAATAAATATTCACTTAACATTAGCACCTTCTATTTTGCCTAAACCAGCCCTAGTCCACTTTGTCCAGGATAATGCCAAATTGACTAGCTCTAATAGTAGACTCCACACTTCTTTGATCAAATACTCATATCATTAACAATTAATTAAAATATAAAAAATAAAATAGCCATGCATGATCAGAATCTACATATGCATTCCTTTTCTTTAAAAGTGATACATGGGGACTTCCCTGGTGGCACAGTGGTTAAGAATCCGCCTGCCAATGCAGGGCACATGGGTTCGAGCCCTGGTCCGGGAAGATCCCACATGCCACAGAGCAACTAAGCCCGTGTGCCACAACTACTGAGCCTGCACGCCTAGAGCCCCTGCTCTGCAACAAAGAGAAGCCACCGTAATGAGAAGCCTGTGCACTGCAATGAAGAGTAGCCCCCACTCGCCGCAACTAGAGAAAGCCTGCACACAGTAATGAAGACCCAAAGCAGCCAACAATAAATAATAAATAAATAAATATTTAAAAAAAAAAAAAGTGATACGTGTGTGTACTACTATTCTAAGCCAATATTTCAAGGCATAAAATAAGCTTAAGATTAGGTTTATTGCTAAACATAGTATATATAACTTTATATTTCAAATAGTTTTCTTAATAATTTTATAATTTCAAAGAATTTAGCTGACTTTTTTATCAGACCTGATTAGATCTTCATTGATCTTGCCTTGACATGTGGCTGGCAAAAAACCCCACATGTACTAGTAGCAGAAATTTCAGCTCTAACATTCTCAGAGGGTGGAGAGGAGGGTTGTTTGCTTCTACTTAAAAACATTATCCTCAACCCAGGGTTACTCTGCAGGGTTCATTTTGATCCACTTATCCATTTCCACAAGTTTAGTGTAGTTAAAACTAGATAATATAATCCATATAACAACTTAATGAGACACATCTAAACTACACAGCCTTACAAAATGCTGAAAGCAAACATCTACTTGGTTTTATGTAAACTCCACTCTTCCGCCAGATACCTTATGGATTCTTCATGAAATTGCAAATATGACATAATGACCTAGTGAAGATTCCAGTGCCTATTCATATTTCAAATATCAACAAGACTTAATTTTTATTTCAACTTCAGGAAAAAATATCAATATCAGTGCTAATATTTTCTTCACACTCTTCAAAGGGCCATCCGTGTATCTAATGCTGCACTCACCCCAATTTAGAGACCACTGATTTACACATGAGTGCTTACGCCATAATTCCTATTGGTTCTATCTTCTCCGTATATTTCAACAGTGCAGGCAAGATCTCTTCCACCACAATAATGTGTATTTATTTTAATCACAATTAAGTAAAACATTATATCTCTTTTTTCTTAGTCTGTATATTTAACTATACCTCATTAAGATCTTAAAAAATCCACAATTCTTTTTTTATATAAAAAAGACAATTTTTTATTTTAACTTTATGCTATGACAGTATTTAATTACTACATTCAATATTAGTGAATAAAGCTAGGAAATCCTTCAAACAAACACTAATATACAAGTGGTATCGACATCTCACAGCCAACAATCCAGGCCTCCAGCTAGTTCTATTTGATAGACACCCACTTAGTTTCACCCTCGATAGCAAACTATCTATCCATATGCTCAAGAGATGCAATGATTGTTGTTTCACTACCATTATCTAAAGGAATAAAATATGAATCCCATTTTTATATATTCCTGCCCTCTAAGAACATTAATATTTAAACATTATTAAATATTCAGTAGTTTAATTTCACAGCTAGATATTTAGAAAAAGTCACTGAATCTTAGACATGCATAGTATTGAATAGACAATACCTGTAAAAGCATTATCTGTGAATAGAGCAAAACAATCTAAAATTGGACACTCCACTTCAGCAATAATTGCATGAGTGAAACATGGAAGTAATTCCATTTATTTAATGAGTGGCCACTATGTTTAGAACAGGCTAGAGGATCCTGTTATGAATCATGAAGTTGACTGAAGGACTAATTAAAAAAAAGAAATATATGATAAGGACAAGCACTAAATACAAAGATGAGGAAAAATAAATGTATGAAAGTAAAGGGGTTAGGGATTTTCACTGAGAAGATTAGAGGGAATAAACAAATACTCCTTTTCTCAGTAAATAAAAACTCTGGAGTTCAGAACTCAGCTTGTCCCAAAATAACATCTTGATTATCTTTCTAAAATTCTAATTTATGACTCCTGGATTGTCATCTGTTTTAGAATATAACTTCTACTTAAGATTCAACACATTTTTGTTAAGTAAATGAAAATGAATAAATTAGAAAAAAATGGGTATCTGATATAAAGGGGACAATTTTTGTTTTGCACTGCCTAATACAAACTTGCACTACTTCTTTTGTTGTCCAAAATATTAAGATTACATTGTACATAATTTTACGTGGTCTCTAGTACTATGAGAAAAAATTGTTTTTAAAATGTTATGTAAAGCAATTATACTCCAGTAAAGATGTTAAAATAAAAAAATAAATAAAAAGGTTAAAAAAAGAAAAAAAAAGTCAACCAAAACAAGTCATAAAAATGCTATTTTTACCAAGGAAGGACACGTTTCCACAGGAAAATAAAAGTGAAATTTATAATCAGCATTTAAAAAAAATGTTAAACATACAGTTGACGTTGCTACTTATGGAGCAATGTGGTTAATTAGGGTTAGGGTTTGGATTGGGATTGGGTTAAGAGAAATAATGTTCATAATCTATATAATATATGCTCAATGTTTTGGGGTTGTTTGTAATTATTGTTGGACTAATGTGACAGCAAACATTTTGCAAACAGCCCACAGCAGGCCTTAGATCATTTACATTTTATGAGCAGCTTTTCTGACTGAAGAATTAATAGTAATTTTTGAAAATCAGAACATTCTACAGAGTAAAAAGAATATAATAAGTCTACCCACAATCAAGATTAATATTTTGGTAGGTTTCAAGCATGTCTTCTCTGAGATATATACATTTGTCACATGAAATTACATTCCTACAATATGTACCATATGTAGTTGCATCCTATTTTTTTTTATTTAACTCCCCTATTACGAATATTTCTCCATTCATTAAATACTCCCTAAAACCATGACTTAAACATTTTTATAATATTCCATTCTATACTTGTACTGTAATTTATAAAGCCTTCCTCATTTTTGTGGATATTTACATTATATCTGATCAAAACCCACATATTTTGAAAAAGTCCTAAACATGGAATTTCTGGTCCTAAGGTTATTTAAAACTCCTGCTGCAATTTTCCAACTGTCCTTGCAGAAAGGTTCTTATACCCAAGCTAGTATTGCATAAGAGAAACTCCCATTTTACTATAGATAGTCTTACATGCACTAGATATTATGCTACTAACCGTCACACTTCATGGGAGATTAAATAGTATTACATTTTACTTCTATTTTTCTTATAAACTACTAACTAACATGCTTTTACATGTTTGCTTTTATAGATAATTCTTGACTTTACTGTATATGTTCTTTTCTGAATTCTCTACTGGTGCCATAATTTTCTAAGTGATTTTAAGAACATATGTCTTTACATATTAAGGATACTGCTATATTTAATATATGTTTTGAATATTTCCCCATTTATTATTTCTTCCAATGTTTTGGACCTCAAAGTTTAAATTGTTATTCAATCTTTATTCTTTATTTTTCTCATGCCATTTATTCTGCTGTTTTTGTTCTTAGAAAGTTCTCCATTCTGAAACTATATAAATATTTATCTAAATGTCCATCTTGTTGTTACAGTTTTGTTTTCTTATATTTTGTTATTTAATCCATCTGAAATAATTTGATTCAGGGTATAAGAAAAAACACTTTATTTTTTATTTAGGAACAATTGTTCCAGCACCACAGAGTGAATCTACATTTTCATTCAATAAGGACTCCCTACTCACAATGAGCCAGCCTCTGCCTAGGCACTGAATCATTCCTCCTTTGCTGCATTGGTCATAGTCAACCTTTTTAAACTATGCTGTATCACTTCTTGTGCCAGGAACATATTATTTTAAGTATTGTCTATTTACAATTCACTGTAATATGTAGAGAGGCAGATCCTCTTCAGATGTCCCTACCAATTTGGTTTGTTTGTAAACTTTGGGAGAATGTGTGGGGCTGGATGAGGACAGTAATCTTTTAAATTTCTTCATTCAATTATGTGTGGTTTTAATTTTAATAACATAGGTTACTTTTATAACTTTACTTTTTTACTGCTTTATCACTTTTTAACTACTTCAACAAGTTTAATATTCCTCCCATTATTCTGTTTAGAATCACATCATATGAATGAATATGAAAATGATTAATGTATCTACTTTCACAATATTCAACTTCCCATTTGAGAATATATTTTGTCTCTTTGTTTAGCCATTTGATTTCATCCTCATGATTTTTTGTAATAGTTTTTACAATGGCTTTGTGTGTTTCTTTTTTTATAATTCAAGTGTTAGATTATTGGAAATGCAATATTTAAAAATTACTTTTGCAACTATTTTTGGCTACTATATTGAATTCTATTGTTTTGTATATTTATTTGTAACAATTTGCTTTTAAAAACAATATTTCTAATTTATTTTTAGTAGAATCCCTTGATTTATACTTCTTTTTTCTGAGAACGCTGTGATTGTGTTTCCTCTTTTTTTAACATACTCTTATCCCAGAACAATGCTAATAGTAATGTCAGTGCCTCCTGGTCTTGTTTTGATTTTAATGGGAATGCCTCTGCTGTTTCAAGGTTAAGTATAATGTTGTCTGTTGACTTCAATAGATAGCCTTTATTATAAGTAATAACTATCTTTCCATTACTATCTTTCTGTAATTTTAAAATAAAAATTTATTGTTATAAACTGTAAAATTTCCTTTCTGATTCTTTTAAAAAATAGTGTATTTTTCCCTCCGACTTATTGTCAAAACTTACTGATTGTCAAAACTTTTTTTTTTTTTTTTTGCTATAATAAGCCCCACCTGGGTATCTGGGTATGTTTGATGAAAACATCTGAAATATAAATGGTCTGTAGTTTCGTCTTTTGTGCTTTCTTCTACAGGTGTCAGTTTGTAGATTATCATGGTTTAATAAGTGATACATGTTCAAATAGGATTTTTGGGGGGAGCATGGAATGGATTATACAAAAAGAGGATTATTTGAAAACTGAAAAGAATATATTAATTAAACTGATTGGGTTTAGAGACTTTGGGAAGTAATTCTTTCACGTTTTGTTTCCACTTTTTCATGGGCTTAGTCAATAATATCTAACAATTTTACACTGCATTTATTTGCTGCCGTGCTATTTAAATGGGGTTCCAGGTAAATCTTATTGCATTTGATATTCAACACAACATGATGAATCAAGTGTATGTAGCTGTTTCCCCATTAAAGATAAAAATAGCAGCTCAAACAGGCTTGACTTGGCCAATGTCACACTGGTGTAACAAGCAGCAGTCAAGGTTAAAATCCCAAATAATTCAGAGGCCAGTTTTCTTTTGAGCACACTATCTTGCCTCTTACTCTACCTTTTAAATGGCCCCATGGGTCACCTTAATTTATCCCTCCGATGCAACTTAACACTTATCTTCCTGTGTTTTCCTTGAGATAGACTCCATCACTTCATTTATCACACTGAATTGACCAATATGTCCTTAATGTTGCCTCTGTTTGACTAAACTTGAGACAGGTTTCTTCCTGCCCTGACCTCCTTTTTCTTAGAGCATTTACTTTAGAAAACAGTTATAAATGCTGTCTTTGTCTCTTTGAGATGTAAGTATTCTCCCAGCCCCTTGCCAATTTTACAACCCAGGAAGGTCCTACTCAAGGACCTAGGAGCCATCCCCTGGAAAGGTAATCATCAAGAAAGATAGCACCTTTATCTTCCAGTGTCTGTGTGACATAGGATAAGCACCAACTAGCAAACACAGAAGGCCTAATTTCATTGACCAATCTCCTCTTTAATATCCTCCTGTACTTTTCACTAGCTGACCCCAGTGCTTGAAAACCCTCCCATCTATTGTCTGAGTGGAGTAGAGTTCAGTCTCTCTCCAGTGTTGACAATAGTCTTGAATAAAATATTTCTTGTCCATTTGACTCTGTCAGGTACAATTTTTCTTTTACAGTATTAAAATGTATCTATTTATTTGGTAGTTTTCCACTCTGTCCTTTGAAGTTCTTAGACGCTATACTAGGTTTCAATCCTGTTTTTAATTCCTAACACAACAAAAGTACCTAAATATATGAGGTATTTAATAAATGTTGATTGAATACATGGAATATGTTTGAATGAATAAATGAATGACTGAATGAATGGGCTGCAGGAAGGCAATTTGTGGTCCAGAGTCCCTGTCCCCATTATAAGTATAGCTCTCTCAATTTTTTTAAAATAACATTTGGAAGTGCTGATCCATAGCAGATACCTCCTGCTATGCAAAGACAGAAAATTAACAAGTGACTGCTCTGTAAGTGGTACTTCTTCTAAGGAGATCCAGATACTGTTAAGGGGGTGATCTCATCCTTCTAATTTAAATCCATCCTCCATTTTTCCCAAGGATCACTAGTTGAAATAACACTGTCAGGCCTGTGCCCCAAGAATAATAAGTTAAATGAGTGTTTTGTTGGAATACAGCAGCTCCATAAAGCTTTGTTTCAATGAGAGAGTTTGATTTCACCCACCAACATTCACCTTTCCTCAGATATCAGAAGATCAGAGAGACTTTCTTTTATCAGCTTAAGGAATAGGCATATAGTTTGGCAAAAGTATAAAGTAGGTAAATAGCAATGCCTTCTTTAGCCCCCTTTTTTTAAAAACTGTCTTCTGAGATGGTGATGTAATTGAACTTATTTATTAATGAAGGTCAGCTCACTAGATTTCCTATCATGGTGCACCTTGATATAGCAGCTTTTCTACATCACTAGTAGCCAAGGTCTTGCCATTTCTTTTTGCTATCTTATCATGTTTGTTTTAATTCCTTATGTTTTTCACTGTTTTATATAGCCAACCAATATGTACATTGTTTGTAATTGTGTCTGTTTGCCAAGTCATACTCTCTCATTCAGACTGAACCAACCTCACTTTTGTTTTAGTTCAACTTCTCTCTGTAGGGTATATGTGCATTTCCACCACCCTCCTTCCCAGGAGTTCGGGCTGTTTACCTTTAAGGGAAGTAGACCCAGCAGTGGCCCAGCCAAGGGACCCTTCTCTTCTGCCCACATCACCTGTAACTTTGCCTCCAGGGGCTTCCTTACCATTCCTTGTATTGATGCTTCCTTTATAATACTTAGCACAATCGGCAATTATGTGTTTATTCCTGTGTATATTTGTTCAATGTATGTCCTTTCCATTAGACTGAAAACTATGATTATAGGCCATGTCTTTTTACTGACTGCTGTATCCTGGCACATGGTAGCCATTGCACAAATACCTCGACTACGAAATGGTAATCTCAAATAAGCTAGGTCACTATTGAGAGAGGTAACCCACATGTCTTGGGTGGAGAGTTCATAAAAGGCCAGCAGTCCAAAGCAGAGCCCATGCCTGAAACTCTGACAAGGTCTTCTATCTCCCTCTACCAGGAAAGGAGGAATACAAGGCCTGTCACCAGCATCCCACCCACAAGCTGCCATCAGTTCTTTAAAATACTTGAAAATGTATAGTCAAAATTGCTACCATTCAGGAATATAGCATTTATTGGGAATCCGTAACATCTTGATAACTTTCTATAAAGCAAATCATTTTAGCAGCAGTGTTTGTAATTTTTGAAAATTTTTTCTAAAAATCCAGAAAATCTAACTTTTAAAAATAAACAACCATATATTTATTGATGAACTGTCTAGGCCTAGAGCCGGGGTAGCACCTAGGGCCAACTAAGTCCATTTTCCATCCTGGGACCATTCTCCTCGGCCCACTTCACCTGTGACTGCCTTCAGGTGCTCCTCTATCACTCGTCATTTTGCATTTTTCTAACACAAGGTACACATTTCAAGTAAAGTATTGCAAGAAGGAAGCGAAAAGGTGAGAGGTGTCCTAGAATGCTGCCTAATATTAAAATATTTACCTGAAGGTATAAAAGCCAGAATGGCAAACTATGCCACTCTGTTAATACTGATATTTTTAATTGGACAGTGGTGAGAATAGCTGTGGGCTGATGTAATTAGTGGTTAGAACACAGGTCTGAATTAGTGCCTTAGCTCCATATCTTAGTAATTATACACACTATAAGCAGTTTTATTCACCTTTTTTAGAACTGCTTTTATGACATATACAATAACACAGTATTCTCTTTTTAAAAGCCAAGGATATAATATTTGTAAAGTGTCTAATGCAGTGCCAGGCACGCTGTTAGTGCTCAGTAAATGACGATGATGTGATGATGGTGATGTTAGTGATGACAAAGAACATGTAACTGACACCTTCATATACTGGATAACTTAAAGTTTTGTTTTAAACCACATAAGGCATAAATACATCCCTCAGTTTTTAACTTTAAACTGTTAAATGTGGCAGAAAAACATGTATACATACTATCCTTCAATCACTCTAAACTATCATTCTCTCACACCTGTTTTCCTCCCATCAATAGCCTCTTGTTTTTGTTGTTTCTGTGGTAAGATCCTATTTTATCCTGGGTTGGAGGGTAGAATAGGGGCAGGGAGGTATCAGGAAGGCTGACCACTGTCAGAAGAATTATCAACCCAAGATGTTTGATGCCTTTTCTCTGGAGACCTGGGTTCCAGTCTGGGCTCTACTACCAGTTAATGATATAACCTTGGGCAAGTGACAACCTGTCTAGGCTTAGCTCCTCATTTGTAAAATGAAGGAATTGGCAAAGAGTCCCTTCTAAAGCTCCTTCCACTTCTACAAGGACTATGATTAGTTCCTATCACTCTAGGCAACATCCTACTGTCTTAGCTAATAAGGTCACGTATGTTCAGTCTATCAATGCATCATTTTGCAGAGGTATTACAATTCTCTATTGATGTTCTTCTGATCAGTTTGAATGCGTGCTATTAGTAGAAATATTCTCCCTAAAAATGTACCAGGTAATAAACGTGTAGTTTAAGCTACACAATCATTAACAAGTTATTCCCAAGAGTTCAATAAACAATATTTCTCTAGGCACACTCCTATCTTTGTAGATATCACATAGGTTAATCCTGACATCAATGGCCATCATTATCCTCACCAATTACTATGAATAGTGATCACAACAGACAAACAGGCTTCTTTGGGACGTCCAGAAATTATGCACCTTAGCCTATAAGAAGAAAAACCAAGAGAAATAAAATAGCTCTTTACAGAATTCCTATGTTTTTCTCTTATTTTCCTTTGTTAAGAGTATTAGGAAGTAGGGCACTTTATCCTTCCACTTAATTTTGAGGGTTGAATTTAATGATTTTTTAAAAATTTGTACAGTTTTTACTAAACTTTTTGTTATTTATTTCTCTTCCAGAATCATATTTCTAGGCTTTAGTAACTTTGTCTCACTTGGTCTCAGCAGGATTTAAACACACACACATGCATACACACAAAAACACACATACACAAACACTCAGTTGTTTTCCTTTCTTTGTAATGCACATCTCTTTACAGGACTTGATTTCATCAGATTCTTTAGAAATGCTTACTACATGTGACACAATAACCCTATAGATAAATGTCCTGAATAGATAGTATAATTAAATTAAACATTGGAGGCCAATTTTCTTCGCCTTGTGGTGCTGGTAGCTGGATTAGAGTATTTACATTCACATTTTAATCCATTAATCTAGGAATCAATGTATGACCTGAGGCAACAAGTAAATAGCTTGCCAAAACGAAGCCTGGGCAGGTGGCAACATTGATCCAGACTGCAATTTCCCAAGACCCCTGGAAATATCTGGTGCAAGAGTCTGACAAACAGTCACAAAGGAGTCAGGGCCCTGCCCAGGACAGCTCTCTGATCCCTGTGGCACGGCTTATCTTCTCTTCCAACTCAAGGCACTGAGTTTCCCGCATTTTCCATAAAAACTATACATGTTATTAACAAGTCCTGCTTTCTCTGGGACACCATGGATCATGCAAATCATATTCCATTCAATTTACCCAGGCCATGACCAAATATGCCCTCTCCTTTCTCAATAATTCCGGTAACATATCCCTGTAACTTTGTGAAAGGTTTCTTTCTGTTTTTCTTTTTGAATTCTGCCTCACTTATTTGTCACTATCTATTCCTTGGAACTCTTGAGATTTTATAATTTATTCTTTTTTTTTTTTGAGAAAAATTCCCAAACATCTTAAGATGTCAAATATTTCTTTTAGGTAAAACCTTCAGGGCCTTGGCTTCACAGCAGATGGCAACACAATGCAGTGGTATTGTGTTTGGCCAGTGACAGTTTCCATATTTAAAGCAGCGTATTGTTCCTGGTAGCAATCAGATGAATGTACTGAATCTCTCTGCTATTAAATTTTTGTGCTCCTTGTCAAATACACACTTCTGCATGTGTTTGCCTTGTCTTTGGTCACATCTTTTCCTGTACTCACAACCTGAAAGCCATATTCTTTTCTTTCTATTGCCTGACTTTTTACCTTGCAGGTTGTGTTTGCTCCTGATGTTCCAGTGGACATTTAGTAACCATCAAATAGTCCATTTGAAGGTGCTATTTGCCGTTTCTATATGTTCAATTGAATAATCCCATCTTTATCATCTTTTTCATTTCCCCCAATCCTTAATTCATGAAGGATAGTTAATTAAGTAACTGTGATGACTTAGTTGCCTTGCTTATTTCTTCTCACATCTAATGTACATGGCCCTATTAGTTCTCTGATCAATTTATAACCTTGATCAAAATCTGACATTCCCAAATCAAATAAGCTTGTTTTCCACTATTCCCCAACAAGCCACTTCCACTTCACTCAGGTTGCCTCTTCCTTTTTCACTGAACACTCAGTGCTCATTTCTAGCTCTACTGCTTGGCCTGCCTGAACCACTTTGTCCTTTCCATGGATAACCTGTATCTCTGTCAGCCTCCGTGTCTTTGCAGCCATTCTGCCTACAGCAGCCCACATAGTCACTCTCCTTTGTACCTTCGCAGCACTTCAATCAGGCCTTACAGTCTAATACACATCAAATACACTTTTGTACTGTTCCATCTAGATTGCAAGCTCTCTGCCCTACACTCTCTGTGAAGATGCCTTAATGCCATCTATGACCCCACACAGTGAAGATTTTGATTGAACTGTATCAGTGGGTCACTTGGTATTACATCTTATCTTCTACAGTCTTAAAATATAAAACCTGTTCTTAAAATTAATATGTCCAGTTTTTCCCTATTAAAACATAGCACAAAATACATGCAAAATATAAACTATAAAAATAATCTCCATTTTCCAAATACTCAGATAATACCTATTGTTAGTATGTTGATATATTTCTTTCCAGTTTTTTACAGATAGAGAGATAGAAAAGCCACATACTTATGTCTTTAATTATCTGAAAATGTGTATTTCCATTTTATTTTTTCCACTTAGTCAAACATGAAGATTTTCATAATGACCTTGTATAGCCTTCAGAGGCATGATCATATACTTATATAATCATCTAATTACTCTCACATTATTGGACATTTATATTTAGTCTAATATTCTAATTTTTTAATACTATTAGTAATTCTGTTATGAACACACTTCACATAAATTTGTGTGTTTCTGATTATTTCCTTAGAACAGACTCCTCAAGTGGAATTGCTAGGTCAAAGTGTAGGAATTACTTTAAGACGTTTGATTAATATTGATAATTTGGCAGGGTTATAGTGTCCTCTTGATTTCTTTTTGATTCATTATTCATTCTCTTATCCAATTCATTAATTCTACCAACATTTGTTGAGTATGGGTATCTGCTACTTGCTGAAGAGATCCTGAAGCCAACTTCAGTCCAGTGCTGCTGTTGTTACAATGAGAGGAAATCCCTCCAGGATTACGGTGACAGACTGTCAGTCTACGTGCCATTATGTTTTACTCTTAAAATGATGTGGTCTTCTTGGCTTCACTTTACACTCAAGTTGATTTCCAGAGACTTATCAGAGATCCTTTTACCGTGTCCCACTTGATAAACCCAAATAAAAGGCAACTTAATGGTACTCACTCTCTTTCAAATTTCTACCCCTCAATATAAAACACCAACCATTTTCCCATTTTGCCAGCACCATTACAATCTAAGTTGGAATGTTTCATACCTATGGAGAAGTTCTGTAGCTTCTCCATAATGTTTCTCTCATGCAATGGTGTCATTTGATTTGAACTATGAAACTGAATAAACTTCACAGTTTAAAAAATGTAGACTATCGGGAATTCCTTGGTGGTCCAGTGGCTGGGACTCTGTGCTCTCACTGCCGAGGGCCTGGGATTAATCCCTGGTTGGGGAACTAAAATCCCACTGGCCGTGCTGCGTGGCAGAAAAAGAAAAAATGTAGACTATCATAGAGGTATGGAATTTTATTCCTAGATTTTACTCTTATGACCTAGCTCTGGCAGGCTAAGCCAGGATCTTCTACTGTGAACACTCCAGAAAGAGAAAAGTCATATAACCAATGAGGGTAGTCAGAAAATGAAAACTAAAAGGCAGAGGAAAACTGAATGAAGCATTGGAGTATCCATCTTTTAGATGGTGCGGATAAACAGAAAGGAGATAGCTATCTGGCTCCTAGATGGGCTCCTTGTCCCTAGCCTAGCAGATAGGTCAGGAGGGAATATCTGAGTCACATGCAAGGTCAGGAGGGTATTTGTTCAGGCTATTCCTCAATATCATTTTCTTCTGCCTTTTATTTCCCTACTCTTGCTCCTTTTCCTCTTTCATATGTGATTTTCATCCTTTATTTCACCTCAGAATTGCCTGATCTGAAACATGATTACTTTAAGTTTGTTCAACTTCTTTAAATCATTCAGAGACAGTTTCAGATTGGCATTTCTATTTCTGGAGTCGAGGGAGTGCTTTCCAATTCCCCCCATTGTTCTTCAGAACCACCTTTTTCTTATCACACTTCTAATCAAATTTTAGTCTTAAAATACCTGTCATTTCTTACAGACTTTGGAAGTTTTTGGTGTTCTGAAAGAAGTTGTTGAGGAGGCTTTTTAAAATTATTATTTGTAAAATAAAATAAAACTATAATTTGAGAGAATAGTTTGACTTATTCCAATGGCTTTATTCTATTAATTGTAATCATCAAGGACAAACTTTACATTGCTTTCTCTGTCTCTCTTTTTTCTTTTTTTTTTTAAGTTTGTTAATAGGGTTGAATTTCATTAGTCACAGAATGGTTTTAAATAACTTTGTCCAAGATCCTTTGGATGAATTCAGAAACGCACATTTATAAGAACTTTAGATTAATGCCTTTGTATCATGTTCACCAGTGTCAGCAACTTGTGGAAGACCATGTTTGATTACCCTACTGCCTCTCAGATTTTTCAGGTGTATGATTCAGGGAGGGAAGCCGAATATGTGCTGGAAACACTCACTTGACCTGAACCTCTTGGTTCCTCCATAGCTGCCACTTAAACCCTCGTTTCCCATAGTCCCCACTGGCTGAGAAACTGGGCTGTGGACCCCTCAGCTGCTTAAGGGAGACTTTCCCCATCCTCACCCATATTTAGGCCCCATCCAAAGGGCTAGGTTATGGCCCAGGTCTCCAACCTCAGTTTTCATCCTATTGCCTTCTCAGTACTTCTTTGTAGGACTGGAACTCTGCTCATCTGCTAGTCTTCTGGCCCAGATCCGGGTCTTGTATTCCACTATCCCTGTCTACTCCCAAGTGTCCTGTCATAGAGTGAAAATCACAGTGCAAATCAAAGAGTGAAACCACCTTTTGCTTTTTGGTCATTTCCTCAGCAGGTCTTCTTTGGCCACCCTATTTATAGACGATGTCCTCCAGAAATGCCTCATGAGTCCAATATTGTGTATGGATGTGTGTTTCCCTTATGATGCTTATTACAACTTAGAGTCATGATATTTATTATCTGGAAATGTGGCTTTTGTCCACCTCCATGGAAGCCAGGGATGTACCTGTCTTGCTAGTTTTTTATTATCAAAATTTAAGATAGTGTTATAAACATAGTGAGCACCAAATAAATGCTCACTAAATGAAAAAATGAGCAACACTGACCTGTTGATCATTTTCATGTCAGGCTCTGTGCTGCTTTCATCAAAATTACCAACTTATGCTCAACTGTCCTGAGAGTCTCAATATGAACCCAGACATCTCTTATGACATGTACTTCTCTGATGCTAGCACCTACTCAAGGTGCTTGCTCTAAAACCTCAATGCCTCTTCGGAAGTGAATACATGACTACAGAATCAGAAACCTACTTTAGGCATTAGAAATTCTGCATTTGTCATAAGGATATAACTCAAACAGAGAATGTACTTGGTAGTGTTCATGTTCTTGTTCTGAATACACATGAGGGGCCAGTTCTAGAAATAACTACTTCTCAGCAGCTTCCTTGTTCTTGCCCTGACTAAATACACACACCACAGCTCTTCAGCCGGCATATACAGCCCTGCCTCAGCTTCAACTCAGCCATAACCAAGTCTGGTCACATATCAGTAGCTCTAGCCCCTCAGCACTTGAGGTCTAGATTTACCCACTGCTCTCATTCTGGCACCCAGTAGATCTGGAACAAACCAACATTCATTTGCATGCTAACTAAACTGCAGACTTTCTCCCTGACTTCTAGACTGTATATAAAATATGCACGACCAGATATTTATCCTGAATCCTGATTTATACTCGAGTTTTCTCAACTGGAACTGAAGCAGTCACCAAACCTTAGATCATCTGGCTTTACTAGAAGAACCCTGACATGTCATCTGGTTCTTGCCAGCATTCCTTTCCAAGAGCAAGACACACTTCTCCCTGCAGCTGCTAGCTCCAAACCAAAACCACAATGCCACTACCACCTGTCAATCCTGGCACTGCTTGCCCCTCACCCAAGCAGAGCCCATGTGCATGCATCAACCCAGATCAGGTCAAAGATGTCAGAGACCTTCAGCTTTGCAGTTTGTACTGTAAGCTTTCAGTCTTCAGAAATGAGACTTTGAGACCAGGAGAGGGCCCTTGCTCTTGTCCCACCCATCCTCTGATTATGGTGTCTCCCAAAGAAGCTGCCATCACTTTTGGTATACTCTGAGGCCCTTGAATTATGAATGTGCTCCTCAGAAGAGCACAGGTTAACCACTACTAACATAAAATCCACCAGAGATAGGTATTTAGTCTGTAGCAAGACTTACATGAGTAGTGACAGTTTCTGAGACACATTCTTTTCTTTTCCATCCTTTAGCTTTAAGGATCTACATTATTTTAAAAATAAGTTAACAATTATCTAAAGACAATATCGAGACTCCAAGAACTATAGTAATCTAGTGCCTTCCTCAAAGTGTGGTTCCAGTACCTGAGAACCAGTAGTAATGCAAACTCTCAGGTCCTGACCTAGACCTAAGTCAGAAACTGCATTTTTAACAAGGACCTCAGGTGATGTGTATACACAGAAAAAATGATAAACACTGATCTAGCAAATATGAGAGAAATATTTAGATTGCCTCTAAACACAGAGTAATGTTGTTTGGCTTGCACTGAAAATTAATCCTTCCTTTGCCTACTAGGCAAGCTTCCATCTATCCTTCAAAATCCTGCTCAAACATTACCCCTTCCATGAAGACTTTTCTATAAGAAATCCAAGAAAGAGTGGTTTACTCTCATCCTCTCCTTAGCTGATTTTATCCTTTTCTTTACACGATGTTATCCATATCAAGAGGTTTTCATAAATAAGTAAAATTAAATAAATCATGTGAGTTCCCCCATAGGTAAAATTATGAACACATAGGTCATAATAACAGCTTACAGTTTTTGAACACAATGTGCAAACAATGTTCTGAACACTATAAATATATTAACTTAACCCCTAAAAGCTGATTGAGGTGGATGCTATTATTATTTCCATTTTCAGACTCTGTTAGCTGTAAGCTCATCAATTTAGAATAATAACATTGGGAAAGAACCATGGTTCACAGATTACGCTGGCTTGTATTTTCTTAAATCTATAAATAAAATGTAGATTAGAAACTGACCATCGACTAAACGCTTTAGTTTCCAAAGTCTCATGTTTCTAATGCAATATCAGACATACAGCTGCCTTGAAACCCCATTTTTACATTCAACAAGGAGTTATTTTTTTAAATAGAGGGTTTAATCTTTAAATCCTTAGCAGGAATAAAACTAGAATCTCCTAGATCACCTCCACACTGTTGCCTCTCTAATGCATAGTATTAAATGCTACACACAGAACGCAGTTAAATGTATGAGCTTGACTGAATTTCTTCAAACCTATATAGAGAGATGAGATACACCTGGTTGTTCTGTTAACTCTTCTTCACAGGTTACAGTTACACACAGAGAAGACAAATAATAAGCAGGTCCAATTCTGAAACAGCTGTCTCAGGTTTCTGCAAAGCATGGGCTATCACCACAGCGTTCGATCTGATCAGAGCCAAGTAAACTCTGATTGGCTGTTACATAGCAATAAGCATGGCAGGGCACCGCCCCTAAGGGCCATGCCAGGACCAAGACTCTTTAGCAGTGCCTCCAAAGGGCCCTTGCAAATTCTCATACACTGCCATTTTCTTCGAAATATTTTATAGGACTGGAATCTCTGACCCCTTAAATTGTCTTCATTACACACTTTATTTCAGAGACTTAAAAGAAAAAAGACAAAGAATTAGAAGGTGAGGGCAAGGTGAATATATTCATCAGCAGTGTGAGGACACGACTTATAGTATTTCCCTGTATTATTCCATATGATTCTGTTTACTGAGGCCATTACATTTGCCAAAGATTGTGTGCTCCCATTCCCCACTCCCCAAGTAAATAAAAAATTTAAAATAAAGAGTGCCAGAGTATTAAAAAAAAAAAAAAATCAACCTAATACAGGACATACATTGACCAGCCTAGTGATCTAATGTAATAAATGATTTAATACCAGGGGAAAAAAACTTCTGAGTCAGGAATTACTTTGCATTCAACTGTATTGTGTAAGATAATACAGAAGCCAGACAAATTAAGAACCCACAGGCACTTATTTAAACTGAGAGAAATGTGTCTATCCTTTACCAATCTCATCAGATTTCTAACACTATTTCATAAATATCAAAAGAAAATATAAAGTCATAGGTTGTTAACCTTCAGATGCAACTGAAACATATGATGCTTATGCTTGCAAAATGAAAAACAGAGGTTTGAAAGTTCAGTAAAATATTCTACTGCAACCTAGTATAAGTTTATTCACTATTTCTAACTCATCATTTACTACAGAATTACGCATTTGAAGTATTTTAATAAAATTTATAATTTCTGGGTCTCTTACACATTTCTAATGCATGCTGAAGTACAAAATTTGGGGAGATTTGAGACCCTCAAATTTCCTTAATCAGTTTTGCACATCTGCAATCTGCTGCCATACTGCTATTGACATAAACAATGATACTTATTCTGTCAATAAAAACAGCATTGATGCTAAGAAGCATATTAGAATATTGATCCCCAGAAGTCTCATATAATCTAAAGCCACTCTTTATTATTCATTATCACCCATTGCTAGAAAAACACTTCCCGCTCTCAAATTTCAGACCATTATCTAACTGCTGAGACTGCTGTTGCTGTTATTACAGAGTCAAATGCTTTCAGTATGTCACTCCATAATTGTACTGCAGGGGAAAATTCCATAGAAACTCCACTTCAGTTTTAAAGAGCAGGGTGGAATGGGGAGAAAGATTTTCTCTGAGGAAGCTGTCTTGCTAGCATTCCTGGAATAGCCTGGCTTCAATGGATCCACTGTGCTTCCATCTGAACCTCTATTGATTCCAGCTGCTGTCTAATTGGCCCATGACTGAGTAACACCCCTGAATGTGTTGCATTTGTATCACCAAAGTAAACAAGGAATATCCGCCCTGCATAACATCAGTGGCTGCCTGAAGGAAAATGCTTTTAGATATCTGAATGTTTCATCCCCAGATTTCTGGATACCTGTGGCCTTTTGTACAATCTCTATGATTGAATTCCCTGGCAAGTAGAATCTTAACAGGCCTCTGGTGGGATGCCATACAACACACTTAGACAATTTAATGATAATAGTGGTAGTGGTAGAAGTAGTAATCAACACTTGCAGGAAAGTCCAATGCATGGTGTGCAAAAGCTTCAAAGAAATGAATTACTGCCATATATACATATACTGAAAAATTACTTTTAATCCTGTATTCTTGAGTTAAAAAAAATAAAAGATAAATTCTAACTTCAGGAACATACCAAGAATCTTTTCTCCTACTCTATTTCTGGGGGTGAATTTGCTCTAAATATTTAATTTTGGAAAAATAAGTTGTTGTCCTTTTAAGTTAAATTTCTTTTCCCCTGAAGGAAAAGAGAAGAAAATAAATTTATTTTATAATTGATCTGGGAGAGCTTTTTGCCATCCTTTTTTGTTTTCATTATGGATGACTAGAACAGCTGCCACCTGCAATGCCAATGGTGAAGTAAAACTTAATTATCACCAGCTGGTGGATGAGGTTAAACTTGCTTACTGATGACCCAGGACAAGATCTAAATAAGGCAAATAAATAAAGTAAATAAGAGTTCTGAGGTTTACCTTCCAGTAACCATTTTCAAGAGATGTGTTAATTTTAGTAGAACTTCCAAAATCTTACTTTCACTGAATAAAGCATATAATTTTATTTAAAGGGGGAAAAAATATGTGTCTATATACTCTCTACATCATACACATGAAACTATAATACACTTAAAAAAATCTTTACTGATATAATTATTGCAATATTGTGAATATATATTATAAGGATCTATCACATTATGGAGGCCACATTTTAGGTACTCAAGGATCTTCTTTTTTTCCTAAATTATAGTAATCTGGTTTTATTTTTTTTAAGTAATTTTCACTCCTCTGTGCAAAATTTCTAACCCTAAGCAAATAATTCGGAAGATGAAGGTGTTTTTTTTTACAAGTAAGGCTCCAGAAAACTTTGGCAATTATTTCCTGATGTGTATGCACAACACCTGGCTATATAATTAGATTGATGACTGAGAGCAGTTTAGTTTGTTGGAAACTGCCTTTTGATTTTGACAAAGCTAAGCCAGATTTAAGGTGTTGTCCTGAGACCTGAGAGCCAATAATGTTTATATGATGAAGATAGTACAGCTGGACTGAGGACTGAGTTTCATGAATAGAAAGGACCCAAATACTAAGGGAAAGCATGCTTATAATTGAGAACCCTGAAAATGCAAGGCCTGTTCTATCTAGTCAAGTGGTTTTGAAGTCCAAAGTCCAAGCATTTTTAGAACATGATTAACAGAATATCTATGTCAAAGTGCAAAAAGGCCTGAAACTACTATAGTCCAGTATTCTAGGCAAGTAAAATTATAGGTGCAAGGCAGTACTGACTTCTATTGTTTTCTGTTTAGTACACTTATTCCAAAGATCCTTCTCAATAAGAACATTTTACAAAATAAAAATGAGGAACTCGGCTAAATTTCCAGAACGAGAGAAATAAAAGCATTGTTTTGACAATTCCTAGCCCGAGAGTTCTGGGAACAGAGAGGAAAAATGACATTTTCATCTTCAAGAGTTCAATTTCTGTGTAGATTCCAGAAATAATATAAAATCTTTAATCATGCCCTGTCATCTCTTGGGGCTTCAGTTTCCTCATCTGTAAAAGTGCAAATGGAATTAAATAATAAGGTCCGTTCTACATCTCTTATCCTATAATTCAAATAATAGTACTTTTTACCTGAAGTAATTTTCTTCTACTAACATATATTTGAATTTTTAATACCCTTTATTGCTTCAATCTCCTTTCTGGCCAGCAGCCATTCTTGGATTTAAATTTTAAGTACTTAACAGAACCTTCATTTCAATTCAAAGGTGCAACTGCAGCCACAGAGTATCCCAACTAGAAGAGTTCTCATATTTTATGAGCAATAACATTTGAGCTTGAACTGGAGAAGTTTACCCTTTTTGTAAGAAAATTAGGCCCTCCCAGCATGCATACTGCAGCAAAATATGACTCATCAGTGAAAACGAGAGGTCCAAGAACTTAGCTTTGTCACCCAATCACCTATTTCTCTGGACGCTCTGCAGAGCACCAAAGCATGATGGCTCATGACTAATAATAACCAAGGGAAAAGAGATAAGCATTGTCAGTCAGAAAGCACCTACCTACTATTCACACCAATGGCTCTACAGAATCTAGGAAACAAAAATGAACTCGCTCCTATGTAGAGATTTTCCAATTGCCAGAGATTTACTTAAACCATCCCTCTCCAACCTTCAAAATTAACTGATGTAAAAGGATGCAAATTAAAACCTGTAATGTAATTAACAAGAAGACTTAATTAAAAGCAGGCAAGTCTTAATAAACCAAAATAAAATACAGGAATTTATTAAAGAAAATTTTGTGTTTATTTTATGAAACAGGTTTGGTTTCTCTCCTTTTTTTTTTTTTTTTTAACATCTTTATTGGGGTATAATTGCTTTACAATGGTGTGTTAGTTTCTGCTTTATAACAAAGTGAATCAGTTATACATATACATATGTTCCCATATCTCTTCCCTCTTGCGTCTCCCTCCCTCCCACCCTCCCTATCCCACCCCTCCAGGCGGTCACAAAGCACCGAGCCGATATCCCTGTGCCATGCGGCTGCTTCCCACTAGCTATCTACCTTACGTTTGGTAGTGTATATATGTCCATGACTCTCTCTCGCCCTGTCACAGTTCACCCTTCCCCCTCCCCATATGGTTTCTCTCTTAAGACAGAAAAAAAAATAAGCATAAAGAAAGCAAACAAATTTAATAAATTTTATTTAAAAACATTAAATTTTCAAATAATTTATAGTCAGTTTATAAAGGAAGTATATAAATCTATACATTTTATTCTATTCTGTTGACAAGGCTACTTTAAGTAAAAATGACCACTTTCATTATTCAGCTAAAAGTACTATTTTATTATTTATTTTTTTTAACATCCTTATTGGAGTATAATTGCCTTACAATGGTGTGTTAGTTGATGCTGTATAATGAAGTGAATCAGCTATACGTTTATATATATCTCCATATCCCCTCCCTCTTGCGTCTCCCTCCCACTGTCCCTATCCCACCCATCTAGGTGGACACAAACACGCAGCTGATCTCCCTGTGCTATGTGGCTCCTTCCCACTATCTATTTTACATTTGGTAGTGTATATATGTCCATGCCACTCTCTCACTTCATCCCAGCTTACCCTTCTCCCTCCCCATGTCCTCAGGTCCATTCTCTAAGTCTGCATCTTTATTCCTGTCCTGTCCCTAGGTTCGTCAGAATCATTTTTTTTTTAGATTCCATGTATATGTGTTAGCATACGGTATTTGTTTTTCTCTTTCTGACTTACTTCACTCTGTATGACAGACTCTAGGTCCAACCACCTCACTACAAATAATTCAATTTCGTTTCTTTTTATGGCCAAGTAGTATTCCATTGTATATATGTGCCACATCTTCTTTATCCATTCATCTGTTGATGGACACTTAGTTCGCTTCCATGTCCTGGCTATTGTAAATAGAGCTGCAATGAACATTGTGGTACATGACTCTTTTTTTTCAAATTATGTTTTTCTCAGGGTATACGGCCAGTAGTGGGATTGCTAGGTCATATGGTAGTTCTATTTTTAGTTTTTTAAGGAACCTCCATACTGTTTTCCATAGTGGCTGTATCAATTTACATTCCTACAAACAGTGCAAGAGTGTTCCCTTTTCTCCACACCCTCTCCAGCATTTGCTGTTCGTAGATTTTTTGATGATGGCCATTCTGACTGGTGTAAGGTGATAATTCATTGTAGTTTTGATTTGCATTTCTCTAATGATTAATGTTGTTGAGCACCCTTTCATGTGTTTGTTGGCAATCTGTATGTCTTCTTTGGAGAAATGTCAGTTTAGGTCTTCTGCCCATTTTTGGATTGGGTTGTTTGCTTTTTTGAAATTGAGCTGCATGAGCTGCTTGTATATTTTGGAGATTAATCCTTTGTCAGTTGCTTCATTTGCAAATATTCTCTCCCATTCTGAGGGTTGTCTTTTCGCCTTGTTTATGGTTTCCTTTGCTGTGCAAAAGCTTTTAAGTTTCATTAAGTCCCATTTGTTTATTTTTGTTTTTATTTCCATTTCTCTAGGAGGTGGGTCAAAAACGATCTTGCTGTGATTTGTCATAGAGTGTTCTGCCTATGTTTTCCTCTAAGAGTTTTATAGTGTCTGGCCTTATATTTAGGTCTTTAACCCATTTTGAGTTTATTTTTATGTATGGTGTTAGGGAGTGTTCTAATTTCATTCTTTTCCATGTAGCTGTCCAGTTTTCCCAGCACCACTTATTGAAGAGGCCGTCTTTTCTCCATTGTATATTCTTGCCTCCTTTATAAAAGATAAATTGATCATATGTGTGTGGGTTTATCTCTGGGCTTTCTATCCTGTTCCATTAATCTATATTTCTGTTTTTGTGCCACTACCATACTGTTATTTTATTTTAAAATTTTTATTTATTTATTTTGGCTGCATTGGGTCTTCATTGCTGCACGCAGTCTTTCTCTAGTTGTGGTGAGCGGGGGTAATCTTCGTTGCAGTGTGTGGGCTTCTCATTGCGGTGGCTTCTCTTGTTGTGGAGCACAGGCTCTAGGTGTGTGGGCTTCAGTAGTTGTGGCTCATGGGCTCTAGAGCGCAGGCTCAGTAGTTGTGGCGCACGGGCTTAGCTGCTCCGAGGCATGAGGGATCTTACCGGACCAGAGCTCGAACCAGTGGCCCCTGCATTGGCAGGCAGATTCTTAACCACTGCGCCACGAGGGAAGCCCCATACTGTCTTGATTACTGTAGCTTTGTAGTATAGTCTGAAGACCGGGAGCCTGATTCCTCCTGCTCCATTTTTCGTTCTCAAGATTGCTTTGGCTATTTGGGGTCCTTTGTGTTTCCATATAAATTGTGAAATTTTTTGTTCTAGATCTGTGCAAAATGCCATTGGTAGTTTGATAGGGATTGCAATGAATCTGTAGATTGCTTTGGGTAGTATAGTCATTTTCACAATGTTGATTCTTCCAATCCAAGAACGTGGTATATCTCTCCATCTGTTTGTATCATCTTTAACTTCTTTTATCAGTGTCTTATAGTTTTGTGCATAGAGGTCTTTTGTCTCCCTAGGTAGGTTTATCCTTAGGTATTTTATTCTTTTTCTTGCAATGGTAAATGGGAGTGTTTCCTTAATTTCTCTTTCATACTTTTCATAATTAGTGTATAGGAATACAAGAGATTTCTGTGCATTAATATTGTATCCTGCTACTTTACCAAATTCATTCATTAGCTCTAGTAGTTTTCTGGTAGCATCTTTAGGATTCTCTATGTATAGTATCATATGATCTGCAAACAGTGACAGGTTTACTTCTTCTTTTCTGATTTGGATTCCTTTTATTTCTTTTTCTTCTCTGACTACTGTGGCTAAAACTTTGAAAACTATGTTGAATAACAGTGGTGAGAGTGGGCATCCTTGTCTTGTTCCTGATCTTAGTGGAAATGGTTTCAGTTTTTTACCACTGAGAATGATATTGGCTGTGGGTTTGTCATATATGGCCTTTATCATGTTGAGGTAAGTTCACTCTATGCCTACTTTCTGGAGGGTTTTTATCATAAAGGGTGTTGAATTTTGTCAAAAGCTTTTCCTGCATCTATTGAGATGATCATATGGTTTTTCTCCTCCAATTTGTTAATATGGTGTATCATACTGATTGATTTGTGTATATTGAAGAAACCTTGCATTCCTGGGATAATCCCCACTTGATCATGGTGTATGATCCTTTTAATGTGCTTTGGATTCTGTTTCCTAGTATTTTGTTGAGGATTTTTGCATCTATGTTCATCAGTGATATTAGCCTGTAGTTTCTTTTTTTGTGACATCTTTGTCTGGATTTAGTATCAGGGTAATGGTGCCCTCATTGATGAGTTTGGGAGTGTTCCTCCCTCTGCTATATTTTGGAAGAGTTTGAGAAGGATAGGTGTTAGCTCTTCTCTAAATGTTTGATAGAATTCACCTGTGAAGCCAGCTGGTCCTGGACTTTTGTTTTTTGGAAGATTTTTAATCATAGTTTCAATTTCAGCGCTTGTGATCGCTCTGTTTATATTTTCTATTTCTTCCCGGTTCAGTCTCGGAAAGTTTTGCTTTCCTAAGAAGTTGTCTATTTCTTCCAGGTTGTCCATTTTATTGGCATAAAGTTGCTAGTAGTAATCCCTCATGATCCTTTGTATTTCTGCAGTGTCACTTGTTACTTCTCCTTTTTCATTTCTAATTCTATTGATGTGAGTCTTCTCCCTTTTTTTCTTGATGAGTCTGGCTAATTGTTTATCAATTTTGTTTATTTTCTCCAAGAACCAGCTTTTAGTTTTATTGATCTTTGCTATTGTTTCCTTCATTTCTTTTTCATTTATTTCTGGTCTGATCTTTATGATTTCTTTCCTTCTGCTAACTTTGGGGGGTTTTGTTCTTCTTTCTCTAATTGCTTTAGGTGTAAGGTTAGGTTGTTTATTTGAGATGTTTCTTGTTTCATGAGGTAGGATTGCATTGCTATAAACTTCTCTCATAGAGCTGCCTTTGCTGCACCCCATAAGTTTTGGGTCATTGTGTTTTCATTGTCATTTGTTTCTAGTTTTTTTTTTTTTTGCGGTATGTGGGCCTCTCACTACTGTGGCCTCTCCCGTTGCGGAGCACAGGCTCTGGATGCGCAGGCTCAGCGGCCATGGTTCATGGGCCCAGCCGCTCCGTGGCACGTGGGATCCTCCTGGACCCAGGCATGAACCCGTGTCCCCTGCAACGGCAGGCAGACTCTCAACTACTGTGCCACCAGGGAAGCCCTGTTTCTAGTTATTTTTTGATTTCCTCAGTGATCTCTTGGTTATTTACTAGTGTATTGTTTAGCCTCCATGTGTTTGTATTTTTTACAGATTTTTCTCTGTAACTGATATCTGGTCTCATAGCATTGTGATCAGAAAATATACTTGATATGATTTCAATTTTCTTAAAGTCACCAAGGCTTGATTTGTGACCCAAGATATGATCTATCCTGGAGAATGTTCCATAAGCACTTGAGAAGAAAGTGTGTTCTGTTGTTTTTGGATGGAATGTCCTATAAATATCAATTAAGTCCACCTTGTTTAATGTATCATTTAAAGCTTGTGTTTCCTTATTTATTTTCATTTTGGATGATCTGTCCATGGGTGAAAGTGGGGTGTTAAAGTCCCCTAATATGATTGTGTTACTGTCAATTTCCCCTTTTATAGTTGTTAGCATTTGCCTTATGTATTGAGGTGCTCCTATGTTGGGTGCATAAATATTTACAATTGTTATATCTTCTTCTTGGATTGATCCCTTGATCATTACGTAGTGTCCTTCTTTGTCTCTTGTAATAGTTTTTATTTTAAATTCTATTTTGTCTGATATGAGTACTGCTACTCCAGTTTTCTTTTGATTTCCATTTGCATGGAATGTCTTTTTCCATCCCCTCACTTTCAGTCTGTATATGTCCCTCTGTCTGAAGTGGGTCTCTTGTAGACAGCATATATACAAGTCTTGCTTTTGTATCCATTCAGCCAGTCTGTCTTTTGGTTGGAGCATTTAATCCATTTACATTTATAGTAGTTATTGATATGTATGTTCCTATTACCATTTTCTTAATTGTTTTGGGTTTGTTATTGTAGGTCTTTTCCTTCTGTTGTGTTTCCTGCCTAGAGAAGATGCTATAGTATTTGTTGTAAAGCTGTTTTATTGGTGCTGAATTCTCTTAGCTTTTGCTTGTCTGTAAAGGTTGTAATTTCTCCACCGAAACTGAATGAGATCCTTTCTGGGTAGAGAAATCTTAATTGTAGGTTTTTCCCTTTCATCACTTTAAATATGTCCTGCCACTCCCTTCTGGCTTGCAGAATTTCTGCTGAAAGATCAGCTGTTAACCTTATGGGGATTCCCTTGTATGTTATTTGTTGCTTTTCCCTTGCTGTTTTCAGTATTTTTTCTTTGTATTTAATTTTTGATAGTTTGATTAATATGTGTCTTGGCATGTTTCTCCTTGGATTTATCCTGTATGGGACTCTCTGCGCATCCTGGACTTGACTATTTCCTTTCCCATATTAGGGAAGTTTTCAACTATAATCTCTTCAAATACTTTCTCAGTCCCTTTCTTTTTCTCTTCTTCTTCTGGGAACTCTATAATTTGAATGTTGGTGTGTTAATGTTGTCCCAGCAGTCTCTGAGACTGTCCTTAATTCTTTTCATTCTTTTTTCTTTATTCTGCTCTGCTGTAGTTATTTCCACTATTTTATCTTCCAGGTCACCTATCTGTTCTTCTACCTCAGTTATTCTGCTATTGATTCCTTTTAGAGAATTTTTAATTGCTTTTACTGTGTTGTTCATCATTGTTTGTTTGCTCTTTAGTTCTTCTAGGTCCTTGTCAAATGTTTCTTGTATTTTCTCCATTCTATTTCCAAGATTTTGGATCACCTTTCCTATCATTATTCTGAATTCTTTTTCAGGTAGACTGCCTTTTTCCTCTTCATTTGTTTGGTCTGGTGGGTTTTTACCTTGCTCCTTCATCTGCTGCATATTTCTCTGTCTTCCCATTTTGCTTAACATACTGTGTTTGGGGTCTCCTTTTCGCAGGCTACAGGTTCGTAGCTCCCTTTGTTTTTGGTGTCTGCCCCCAGTGGGTAATGTTGGTTCAGTGGGTTGTGTAGGCTTCCTGGTGGAGGGCACTGGTGCCTGTCTTCTGGTGGATGAGGCTGGATCTTGTTTTTCTGTTGGGTAGTCTGCGTCTGGTGGTGTGTTTTGGGGTGTCTGTGAACTTAGTACGATTTTAGGCAGCCTCTCTGCTAACTGATGGGGTTGTGTTCCTGTGTTGCTAGTTGTTTGGCATAGGATGTCCAGCACTGTAGCTTGCTGGTCATTCAGTGCAGCTGGATGTTAGCATTGAGATGGAAGGCTCTGGGAGAGCTTTCTCTGTTTGATCTTATGTGGGGCTGGGAGGTCTCTGTTGGACCAGTGTCCTGAACTCAGCTCTCCCACCTCAGAAGCTCAGGCCTGACACCTGGCCAGAGCACCAAGACCTTATCTGCTACACAGCTCAGAAGAAAAGGGAGGAAAATAAATAAAGAAAAAATAAATAAAATTAAAAAATTAAAATAAAAATATAAAAAAATTATTAAAACTAAAAAAAGTAATAAAATAAAGTAAGAAAGAAGAGAGCAGCTAAACCAAAAAACAAATCCACTAATTATAACAAGTGCTAAGAAGTATTAACCAAAAAAAAACAAGACAGACAGAACCCTACTACAAATGGTAAAAGCAAAGCTATACAGATAAATGCAAAGCTCTACAGACAAAATCAAAGAAACATATACACAAACAGAGAAAGAAGGAAAAAAATATATACAAATCTACCATTGGTAATAAGCTCTAAATACTACACTAAGATAAACATAAAACCAGAAACAAATTAGATACAGAAAGCAAACCCCAAGTCTACAGTTGCTCCCACAGTTCACCGCCTCAATTTTGGGATGATTCGTTGTCTATTCAGGTATTCCACAGATGCAGGGTACATCAAATTGATTGTAGAGATTTAATCTGCTGATCCTGAGGTTGCTGAGAGAAATTTCCCTTTCTCTTCTTTGTTCACACAGCTCCTGGGGTTCAGCTTTGGATTTGGCCCTTCCTCAGCATGTATGTCACCTGAGGGCATCTGTTCCCTGCCTAGACAGGATGGGGTTAAAGTAGCAGCTGATTAGGGGGGTCTGGCTTACTCAGGCCAGGGGGAGGGAGGGGTATGGAATGCAGGGTGAGCCTGCAGCGGCAGAGGTCAGCGTGACATTGCAACAGGCTGAGCTATGCCATGTGTTCTCCCGGGAAAGTGTCCCTGCATCACGGGACCCTGGCAGTGGCAGGCTGCCCAGGGTCCCAGGAGGGGAGCTGTGGATAGTGACCTGTGCTCGCACACAGGCTTCTTGTTGGCTGCAGCAGCAGCCTTAGCATTTCATGACCGTCTCTGTTGTCCGTGCTGATAGTTGCGGCTCATGCCCGTCTCTGGAGCTCATTTAGGAGGTGCTCTGAATCCCCTCTCCTTGTGCACCCCGAAGCAATGGTCTCTTGCCTCTTAGACAGTTCCAGACTTTTCCCCTGACTCCCTCCCAGCTAGCTGTGGCCCACTAGCCCCCTTCAGCTGTGTTCACGCAGCCAACCCCAGTCCTCTCCCTGGGATCCGACCTCCGAAGCCCGAGACTCAGCTCCCAGCACCCACCCACCCTGGTGAGCAAACAAGCCTCTCAGGCTGGTGAGTGCTGGTCAGCACTAATCCTCTGTGTGGGAATCTCTCCACTTAGCCCTCTGCACTCCTGTTGCTGCGCTCACCTCTGTGGCTCTGAAGCTTCCTCCCCGCCCACCCCCCATCTCTGCCAGTGAAGGGGGTTCCTAGTGTGTGGAAACTATTCCTTCTTCACAGCTCCTTCCCAGAGGTGCAGGTCTTATCCCTATTCTTTTGTCTCTGGTTTTTTTCTTTTGCCCTACCCAGGTACATGTGGAGTTTCTTGCCTTTTGGGAAGTCTGAGGTCTTCTACCAGCATTCAGTAGGTGTTCTTTAGGAGTTGTTCCACATGTAGATGTATTTTTGATGTATTTGTGGGGAGGAAGGTGATCTCCTCTGTCTTACTCCTCTGCCATCTTGAAGGTCCCTCCAAAAGTACTATTTTAAAAAGTTGCTAACTATGAGAGATTTGAAATAGGGCAGGCAGGCATCTAGAGAAGGTGTAATGATTGGAAAGGAATTAATGACGTGATCCAACTGCTTCAAAAATTGACAATTCAGCTCATAGGGATAAATGATGCTGAGAATGAACAAAGAGATTGCAGAATTAACTTGGAATATCTAACCCATTCTGTGAATTCCACTAAACGTTCAAGATAATGACATGCAAAATTTTGGACCTACGATTGACCTACTCTCTAGGATGTGTTCTTTTCATTTTGCTTGCTTTTCATACTTAACACATGTTAAGGTGGCTTTGATCATTTAAGATACAGTGATATGTCAACAAATTTTGAAACTCTTGTCATAATGTCATCTTTGAAAAAGTAATAGATATGATATGCTTTCCTCCATGTTTTCTGAAAGGTGAAATGGTTTTTCTGATGTCATACCAAGTAATACTTTCCATTATTGCTTAAAACTTGACTAGGAGAGACAAATATTATGGGAGAGATGAACCATAAATACACATTTAGGGAAGATAATTTTAATGTTCTTTAGAAGTGTAATTTATTACACTGTTTTTGCAGTTCCAGTAGAGCTTCAGGGGAAAAGTAAAACACTAAACTTTTATCCAATGAAAAAGAAAAGCAACAATAGCAAATGTTGTTTGAGAATTTTAGCTTCAGTAATAACCAAAGAAGAATGAATACGTCTTGAAAAACAAAACATAAGAGTCTTTGTGAAGTAGACACTGAGTCCACCAAGTGTGAGTGAATTAGACTAAAATATGATCTGATTAGACATACACATGTACACACAAAATATCTCCTGTAATTATTACAATTTGTGATATATTCTTGTCAACTGGGTTTGCTTAATCAGAATATAAAATTTTATAAAAGCTATAGCTCAACAGAATAAAATCACTACACTCCTAATATTGCAAACATAATTAACTTTGAATTATGTGAGTTAACAGTGCCTAACAAATTATCATTCAGCTCTGAAATTAAATTCTTTCATACCATTAGATTTGTTTGTTAAGCTCAAGTAGGCAAAATTGTATTTAATATAGTAATAATGGTGCTTTTCTAAGAATGCCTTTGAGAAATATAGATTTATCTAAAACAAATCAAGAAATTTCTATTATTAGTTTATTTGTGAATATCATAACATCTACCTAATAAAATTAAGGGGAAAGTCTGGTGCTCTTACAGGATACTGTATGTTTATTACAGGAAACCCTTTTCTAATTACCTTTTTAATTAGGTATTTTATATGGTTATTTTGTGGTTTCATACACGTAATACAAATACATTTAAGACTGATTAGATTCACAGGTTTTTTTTCCATTAAAGTTATACTAGCACCTCCATTTACAAAAAGTAGGGTCACTTAAACTTCATCTTACACTGTCCATCGCAGATAATTCTGCAAAATATATTTAAAGTTATCAAACAAAAAATAAAGGAATACAGTATTCAAATATTTTCATATGACCGAAGAATCGAAATTTGGAATACTTCTTATATTGCAGAGTCTATCTACATAAATTCTAATGTTTCATTGGACTGAATTTTTGCTATATCAGGAGCAGGGGTGAGGGTATGCTTTCACTTGTGTAAAGAAAGGAAATTTGCTCATATATTTGATTAGGTTCTCCTTCAGGGTATCATCTGAACAGTATAAATCCAAGTATGTTAAAGGGGAGGCTTCTGAGAGGCCAGTGGAATAACTGTGAGTGAGACAAAAGACAAATGATTTAAAAACAAAACAAAATAAAATCCTAGCAGACTCGGTCGACTTGAATGCCACCATAAGGCATGTACTTTCTCATTCAAAAATGACCCCAAGATAATTTCTCAAGATCAAGGGACCCTGGTAAACTCAGCCAACTTAGGTTCTTCAATAATATTTGAGTATGGTTTGAGACTAGGTTCGTCATCAAGGGAAACAGGAAAATGTTTACATGGAAGGTGTTTGGAGCTTGAGTTTGATCTTAAGGGTCATGTTGAAATACTGCAGTACGCTAAAGCTTTCTGTGTATTCCAATCATAAAATTCAACTGGAGAGATGGCAAGGAGGATGCTTATCAGGAATTCTATTCTGCTGCGAAGGGTGTTGCTATTGTTGGGAACATACTAGCCTTCTTTCATAAATCATCTCACCTAGGGCTTGAGATACTGAAGTATTTCTGTAATCAGAGTGACAAGTTTGTTCTTGTTCCTAATTCTATACATAACCCCTTGCTGGATCCCTCTTGTAAAGAGAGGCTCAAACACGCAATGTGGATTGTCAGTGTCAGGTGTTTGTGGCCATGGTGAAAGGGGGTCAGGGAGAGGTAGAGGAAGAGAGAGAAGGAAGGAAAGAAAGAAGGGGGGAGGGAGGGAGGGAGGGAGGGAGGAGGGAAGGAAGGAAGGAAGGAAAGAAGGAAGGAAAAGAATAAAAGGCAGATATGTATAGGTAGATAAATAGACAGATGATAGATAGATAGAACCCCTTTCTGGTTCCCAGGCAGATAGAACATATTTTAAAATTAGTACAGACCACCTAACTCCAAGCCTATGTTTAGTTGAAAAATCTCTTCTATGATTTCAATGAAAAAATAGTACCTATTATTCCAAATTTGAATAAAATGAAAAGGCTGTGCTATTAGAATTATTTACAGCAATGCTGTTTGTTTAAATATTTAGTAAAATAATTTTCCAATCAAAAATAATACTTAACCCTTTGAGAGGAAGACAAATACCATATGATATCACTTATATGTAGAATCTAAAGTATGACACATATTAATTTATCTAAGAAACAGAAACAGACTCACAGACATAGAAAACAGATTTGTGGTTGCCAAGGGTGAGGGGAGGTGGGGAAGGGACGGATTGTGAGTTTAGGGTTAGCAGATGCAAACTAGTATATATAGAATAGATAAACATGACTTCCCTGGTGGCGCAGTGGTTAAGAATCCGCCTGCCAGCGCAAATCCCCCTGCCAATGCAGGGGACACCGGTTCGAGACCTGGTCCAGGAAGATCCCACATGCCACAGAGCAACTAAGCCTGCGAGCCACAATTACTGAGCCCACATGTCACAGCTACTGAAGCCCACGTACCTAGAGCCCATGCTCCACAACAAGAGAAGCCACCGCAATGAGAAGCCCATGCACCACAATGAAGAGTAGCCCCCATTCGCCGCAACTGGAGAAAGCCCGCGCACAGCAACGAAGACCCAACACAGCCAAAATTAAATTAATTAATTAATAAAAAAAAGAATGGATAAACAAGGTCCTACTGTATAGCACAGGGAACTATACTCAATATATATATATATATATATATATATATACACACACACACACAAATACATATATACATATATATATATAAAACTGAATCACTTTGCTGTACACCAGAAACTAACACAACATTGCAAATCAACTATACTTCAATAAAATAAATTTTAAAAAATACTTAACCCTTTGAGACAGTTTTATAGTTTTGAAACATACCACAGTTGTGGTTCACCAGAGATAAGCTGGCTTGCTCACCATCAAGACGTGATCACCTACAGTAAGGCCTTTATCTAGTAGATTCATGTTAGTTCAAGATCTGGCTTTCATGGCAAGAGTTTTTGTTCATATGAGCAGGCCTGTCTCCTAAAGGAGGCAGATTTTCATTAACTAAGCTCATGACGATCCACGTATGAAAACTAGAATGTCGACTTATCAAACAGGAAGCAAAATTACCTAGGTGACGGGTCTCTGAATGTTTGTGAGGCAGAAAAGCTTCTTCAATGAAACCCCACAGAGAAATAATGCAATGTACCCATGAAAAATATATATATTCTCCCATGTAGGTCTGGCCATTCTTTTAACATATTCCTTCTTCAGAAGAGGAATAAAATGATTATCTAGAAAGAGACTTTCTTAGGAGCACACAGAGTCCAGCTGTGCCTGAGATCACACTCCCACAAGAACTTGATTGCATTTGGGCTCCTCTCAGACAACCTCTTGAGTTGTTCCTACAGATAACTGATAATATACTTTGCTGACTTACCTTAACTTGTGGTTCTTCCTAATTTTATTCCCAGAAAATATGTTTCAGTGATTTTTAAAATTTAACTCAAATGACTGCTTAGAAGCAACATCCATTTAATTTTTCATGAGTAAATATTTTATTTTGAAAGTATTGGCCAAAGAAGGAAATAGCTGCATTTAGTCATCATCATTCCAGTTTGAACCTCAAACAATTCCAGTACTTTAAATTTTATAGAGTAACTTCTTGGTTAGTTGAGGCCCTTGACATCGCATTGCTAACACTGATTTTCTTCCAGTTTCTTTGGATGCTCTTCAATCTACTTTGAGGGCTTTTCTTCTTTTGCCAATTGCTTATGAGTTGGAATTTCTATCCTTGGTCATTGTATCTGTTCACTCCGAGCCCTCTCCCTTCATGGTTTCATGAGAACCAATATATACTATAAGCTTGTATGCTTGGATGTCCCATAATTACCTCAAATTCAACTTGCAAAAAAACTGTGCTAGGAAAATCCTGATCCTCTGTCACTTGACCATTTGACCATCCCATAAAACAAGAAAATATTATTTTTTCCACTATATCAAATACTTTCCAAATTCTACTGATTAGATCTCACAAAATTCTAAAAATTTATATTTTCTCTCTGCTGCTGTTCTTGTCCTAGTCACCAACACTTCTCTCCTGTGTTACTAAAACCGTCCCTGCCTTGGCTTCCGTATCTCCATCATTGCCTCCAACGCAATTCATTCTCCATATTGTGAAAGGAGTGGTCCTTCCAAAATGCATCTCATTTTCCTGCTTACAAAACTTAATGACTCCGTTTTCTTCCTGATATATGCTTCCTAACATTGGACTGACTGTATCACACAATAATTACCTCATCACTTACCCAAAGTTTCCCTAAAGATAGTCACTGGATTTTGTCCATCATTTTACTCTTATTTACCTAACAGCATCTGACAATGATAGTAGCTCAATAAATACTTATCCAGAGAATCAATGAATTAATGTAAACTTTGTATGGAGGCATATCTGTGAATACAGAAAATAATGCATTTATAACATTAGGAACATGTTAGGGACATGCAAAATTGTAATTTAAAAATTGATATATGTGTATAAGGCAGTGTTATGCATGGTAGTAAATAGGGAGGGAGATGATCCCGTGTCCATTGTCTTATTTGACCCTCACAAACCAAGCTGTGAATTAAAATTCTCAAGAACAATAAAAGAAGATAAAAATAAACATTTTAGAGGACTGACCACTGATCTCCAACTTTGCAGTGCCTGCTTTTGGACACAGCATTATTATGATTATTGTTTTTCTTACAGTAAGGTACTACTTTTACTCGCTATTAAATGTTTTGACCCACAGAATATTCATAGATCAATAATATTTAATGTTATTTTCTTAATGAGTGCATATTTGTATATTTCGTACTTGCATAGAGAAGGTGACTGTAGGTAAGATTGTGAGCTCTGGCAAATGGCCTATGCTTCAGTTGCCTTTTCTATTAAATAAGTAATAGTACCTACTTCATAAGTTTATGTGAGGCTTAAATGAGTTTATTTATAGAGTAATAAGAACAGAGCCTGGCACATAAGTACACATATTAATTATTAGTTCTTATAGTTATTATACATACATGATGTTATTAATTTGGATCCTATAATTTTAGCTGGAAGCTAATATCTATCTATATAGAGGTCATTCTTTTTTTTTTTTTTTTTTTTTTTTTTTTTGCGGTACACGGGCCTCTCACTGTTGTGGCCTGTCCCGTTGCGGAGCACAGGCTCTGGACGCGCAGGCTCAGAGGCCATGGCTCACGGGCCCAGCCGCTCTGCGGCACGTGGGATCCTCCCGAACCGGGGCACGAACCCGCGTCCCCTGCATCGGCAGGCAGACTCTCAACCACTGTGCCACCAGGGAAGCCCGTAGAGGTCATTCTTAAAAATTTTTATTACGTTTACTAGGAGGTGATTGATTATAGCCTTTCTTTTCACTTAAATTTTGTGTATGCCATGTTTTCTAATTATGTAGTTGCTCTCCTAGGTTTTTGTCTTCCTTTTTTCAAATATTGTTTTCATTAATTTGCAGGAAACTTAAGGATTATAATACCTAAACAAATTTCTTCTATAATTAATTTGCATTCAGCAAAGTCTACACTCAGATTTCTTAAGTACTTCTTAAATATTTTCCCTCTTCCCTGAAATTTATATATCATTGTCATTACTTAACTTCTAAGAGCAAATGACTCTTATTAAAACCAGAATTTTTATACGCTGTTAGTTCCTAGTGCAGATCATTGCCTCTAGGTGTTTCAGAATCAAAATCAGAACTACTAAATAATTTAGAGGTAAGTTAGCAATTAACTGAAAATGACTTATCGCAAACTGTGGTTCATATGTGGGAAGTGGGCTGGCAGAACTGTTACAATCTGCCAGATCAGAACTCTCTCTCTCTCATTCTCTAAGAGGTAATAGCCAATAACGGACATAGAAATATATTTACATAATGAAAAATAATTAATACAGCTTCATCACTCTTTTGTAAAATTGTGCCTAAAACTCTATAATGTGCTAGCATATAATTGCTACTATATGCTTATCTGTTAGAAAAAATCCTGTGCATAGAAACAGGAGGGATACTTGATATTGAGATAGAAATTTGTAATTTCATCTCATTTTCTTTTCAGCTGTACTATAACACCCCAAATCATTTAGTTATTTTAAAGAAAATAGAAAATGGGAAGTTTTACTTAGGGCCAATATAATATTTCATTTTGTTAATACCTCATATTGGAGAGGAAAAAATAAACACGGTGACAAATACTATCTTTTGTTTTCAGACACCAACATAAAAGTGATTGAAAAATTCATAATTATAGAATTAGAAAGGATCTTACAGATTGCCCTCAGAATTTATAGCTGAAAGAAGTAAGATGCAAAAGGGATTAAATGTCATGCCAAAAGCAACACATGTTTGTACCTCTGTCTTCCAATGCCAAGTCCCATGTGCTTTCTGTGTCTCAATCTAAAACAAATTATTGTGGATCACTGGCTTCTGCTAACTTATTTGTTTTTAAGATAAAATATTTCTGTCGCACCAGATCACCCATACCTTAGAGCACAACAAATGTAGTTTGACTTTATGCCCAATAAATAGAAGCAAAGGGCCACAGGGTTGCAGCAATACACTGAAGTTGTCATATTGCCCACTTTTCCCAGACTACGTCATCATATCAAAACCTCACAAGAAAAAGAATAATTGATTATGCTTAACTTGACCTCCATAGAAGAAAGGCCTCAATATCCTGTTCTGCCATTCTAACATCTAAGAATCCAGTTATAGGTCTCAATTCTCTTCTTTCTCATCTGGATATCTAGGGGTTTTCTTTGTATTATTTGTCCTCAGTGGGAAAATGAAGACCTGATCAACGACTGTCAGTCCAAGACTGCTTTCTCTCCTTATAAGTTCATTCAAAAGTTTGCTAAATCATGACATTCTTGAGAGCCAGATTAGTTCTTATTTAATGCTACCTTTCTAATGTACCCAGCACCTCACAGGTACCCAATACATTTTAGAGTAAATAAACTTTGGATTCAATCAGTCATTGGTCTTGAGGACTATTTTCTTCATGCTGAAATTCACTTTAACTTTTTTCTACCTGTTTTTCTTTTTAGGGAAAGTTTATTTACCCTTTTAATTTTCCTCCCAACTTTTCTAGTAAAGAAGTACAGAACTGTCCACTGTGCTCTAATAAGAGCACAAACATTCAGTATTTAATGGAAAGATTATTTCATAATTTCAAATTGTAATAAATTTTTTGGAGTTTTTAATATTATGTTTCCTTTTAAAAATAGTGCTTTTCTGCTGACCCAGGATCAGCCAATATCCATCCTCACCACCCCCAACCCTTGGGGTCTCTTTCTCTTGTACTAGCACTTAGGCAGTCATCCCATATGATAGAATCCCAAGACAGAAAGACAATTATCTTTCTAAATGAGCTTGCTTGTAATCAGTGAAAAAAGAAAATACCTAACCCAGAAATGTTTATTTTCCTTGCACCTCAACATACTTGAATAGTATTGTTTTAGTTTTCAATCAAGATTATGTGTATCATTTCCTTTTCTCCTTTGGCACCAGGATCTATAGGCAGTAAAGATGCATTAAAGAGCCAAAACCCAAGAAAGCGTCTGTAGAAGTGAGCCAATAATAGAAGTCAATGTCATACATGTAAGGTCAGGGCAAGGCAGGAAAGAACGCCAGGTAGACAGATCAGAGACTGATGGATGCAGAATCAAGAGGTCAGATAAGTAGCTGGGACTAGAAATTAAGCTAAAAGCTATTAGTGGAGAGATTTTCTACTTTGGGGAAAGCAGGACAAGAGCAAAAAAAAATTAACTGATGCAGGACTTCCTGTTGGTTCAACTATTGGCTCAACTGTTGCTCTGGCTGCCTCAAAACTAGCTTTTTTTCTCTCTTGTTCTACATGAGACTGACCCAAGGGCTGCAAAAGTGGCCACTGAACAAGCCAGCTGGGAAGAAGAGTGTGGAAGGAGGACATACCCACTGATTGCAGAGAATTTGTAAAAGATCTATTGCTCCCGATCTGGAAAAGCCAAACTCAGTTTACACTGAGTCTTGAACACTACAATAATTCAATCAATCTTGGTAATATTACTTCACTTATTGACATTGAGGAGCTTAATGACCCTTAGATCTCATGTTTTTTGAAGGGATTTTTCCATATTGTCTTCTCCTGCGAGAGACCATTTAGTTTGGAAGTCAAAGCAGAAAAAAAGGGCAGAGCTAATGAAACTACGGGAGAAATGCTGAAGAACTTGCCACAGTTCTCAGCAAACGTAGCTTTCCTGTCTACATTGCTTCTTCTATCATGGTCTTCTAGGAAATTTGACACCGTTTTTTCAGTAAATTGTCAAATATTTATTGAGTACCTACTATGAGACCAGTGGTCCATTAAAAAACTAAAGACTGTGATACAGGGATGGACAGTAGGAGATGAAGGATTCAGGGAATGCCTCTGTCCAGTCCCCCTGATGTCTACCTTATAGTCTTGAGATTTCCCATTCTACTTCTGGCTTGAAACTTTATTTCTCCTAAACCAAAATCAAATGCACTATTCACTTTTATATTTACCAAACATTTTCTGAGACTCTTTAGGATGTGCCAATTGGTAGGAGAGCAAAGTTAAAAAATATATATCCCTTGCTTTAGATATTGCATGATTTACAAAGGATACATACAAACAACTTGAATATTATTTCTTCTTGTTATAAAAGTATTTGCAAATACATGCTTCATCTCTCTTATGAGAAATCAGGAGAAGTTTTGATTCTGGAATTAGAAAAATATCAAATCACTCCTACTGAAGATTATAAAAGGAGAGAACTGAAGAAATGAAGTTAAAAAGTACAAAACAAAAACAGCAGAAAAGAAGGGGTGTGTGTGTGAGTATTTGCATGTATGTGAACTTTTCTTCTTCCTTTCCTAAGGAAAGATAAAACCTATAAAGGAAAAGTCAAATTGGGCCATATGGCTGCATTTCTTAAGTACCTATGTGAAGAAGAATTGAGTAAGCCATGCAGATAGTTGCTAATTTGATGATCACAAGTGAAAGTCGATTTTAAGGAAGTGTTTGGCAGAGATATGAGAGAAATGATCAAAAGACAGTAATAATATTTTAAATAGCAGTGCTTACTCATCACCTAATATATTCTGGATATTGTGCTAGATATATCAATATAATTTAGTATAATACTCCTCATAACCCAGTGCATTAAGACAGATTCCCCAAAAATGGTTACCAAAGGACGTTCATAGATGTCTTGCATCACATACGCATCAACTTAATTAGTTTTCAAACACATTAATGACATACTAAGCTAAAACAAAATTCAAATGAGTTTTTTGTATTACAGGTCTTGTGGTCTCTAACACATTAAAGCAGAAATTCTAAGCAGGAGAATATGGTATATAGCAATCCTCATACTAATTTTGGATGATGGAACCTATTTTTCAGGGACCATATCGGAGGTTGGTGTATTAGTGCCCTGAGAAATATGCTTTGGAAAATATTGTGACTAGGCATTAAGTATTGGGAAGAAAAAACTTGAGACAGAAAACAGAAGACTGTTAATATTCATTTACCTGCACCAAAATAATATAAAATTTCAAGTTCAAACTTAGGAGAGCTTAGGGGAAGAGTTTCTACAATACTTTGCACTGGAATGGATATTACTAATATATTTCATTGTCATTGCTATTATTTTGGTGTTCTATATTTACTGCACTATTTTGGTGAACTTAAGAGCACCTCATATCACGGAACTTTGATCACTTTACTCTTAAGTCTCAGCTTCCTCAATCACAAATTCTTCTACCATGGAAAATTTTAGGAACTTAATCCCTAAATGGGGAAAAAAAAACCACTATAATTACAAGAGTCATGAACAAAGTGATATTGACATACTGAGGAGAAAGATCTGACCCTTCCTGGGGTGGGGAGATTTTATAAAAAGATGACAAAGGAGCTGTTCTATAACTCCCATTGAAGCTGCTATGGTTTACTTAGAGACTTGGTGCAAGAAAATATTTGAAAAGAACAACAGAAGGAAATGATTATGTAATGGGTCTTGTCAGGCTGTTTGTTAGAAAGTTCCTGGTTAATATTTTGACCCATCTCATAATACATTGTGGGTCATTATGATACATAGCATTTAGTTATTCTTGTGGCCTCACTTTGTCTCTGATTCAGAATGATTGTCTAGGCTAACTTCATTTTTATAACCTATTTAAATTATCCCTGGCCCGGTTCCAAATTTTATCTGAAGTACCATTTCTTTTTTCTTTTTTTTTTCATTTTAAAGACTTTTTTGATGTGGAGCATTTTTAAAGTCTTTGTTGAATTTGTTACAATATTGCTTCTGGTTTATGTTTTGGCTTTATGGCCGCCAAACATGTGGGATCTTAGCTCCCCGACCAAGGATTGAACCCCCATCCCCTACATTAGAAGGCGAAATCTTAATCACTGGACTGCCAGGGAAGCTCCTGAAGTACCATCCTTAATGCTATATTAGGTTCATGGACAAAAGGGGAAATCATTCCCACCCAGTCAGTCCTGGAAAAACTGAAGTGCTTTGGGTCTCAGACAACTGTAACAATGGGCCAGATATAGTACTGACTCTATCAGCCCCAGATGAAATCTCAGGTGGTTTGTAGTTTCTATTTCTTCATCCTTTAAACTGCTCCTTAAACCTAACCAGCACAGGATTAAATTAACTCCCTCCCTTTTCATACTTCTTCCAAAGTTATTTACAGATGAGCAGCAGAGGACAGAGACCGTGGTCCTCTCTCACTGGTTTCTTCATCATAGGCACATTGAGAGGCAAAGTGTCTTCTTTTGTCTTACCTCAGAAAACAAGTTAAATACCCCAGATATTTTTCTGATTTGTTCTTCTTGATTATAGATTTATCTTTGACTCATGATTTAAGTTAACTCCAAAACAAACTTACTGAAATGGGAAACAGTATGCTTTGTTTGTTCTTGTTTTTGTAAGAAAATAAAGACAAAGCGTAAAGTTTCCACTCACAGGCTGAAACATTTCACCTTTTAACACCTAATTATCAAGCTTAATATGCTTTATATTATGCTCCTTTTCTTGTTTTTCCCTTCTTTGTTATATTTGATAGGCAACTGTAAAACTCCAAGATAGTTTCTAGATCAAGATAATTGTAAACAAGCAAGATTATGATGACAAAAAAAAAGTCAGCTGAGAATGTGAAACTAAAGGCTGCATAAATGAAGTGAACTATAGTAGAAAATGAATGTTGATTATGTTACAAAATTAGCAGCATGAAAAGGGGTTAAATAGAAAATCACTTGAACCATTGGTAAAAGTGGATATCTAGAGTCCTTCATTATTTCTGATCAGATGCGGGTTACTAAAACCGGAAGTTATTTCTACAAATAAAGAAGAGGTGGGTCACCAAGCTACAGCAGGATTTAAGACTCAACTAGAATGTTTGCAGAAAAAAATATAACAGTTTGAGACAGATCAAAAGAAGAATAGTATTATGGCAAAGAGGGCTGCAGGGAGATCCAACTTTCTGTCCTAGAATTATGTTTGCAAGGACTCATGCCACTGCCACTCCAATATTTAACAAAAGGTCTATATAAGTTTTAGAATAAATACAGTAAAGCACCTATTTAAAGTATAAGTCCTATTTATTATTTTTTCCTCGTTGATTTAGCTGTGTATTTCTTGTTTCCTTTTGAAATTTTCTAATGGTTTGCCCTCAATGTGCCAGAGGGAACATAGTGCCAGCTGCCATTGAGACTGATGTAGTGAAAGGGCAATTAAACCAGTATTAAGGTTTCTGTTTTCCTCAGAATGCAAGAAATTAAAGTCTTTGAATTCTACCTTAGGATAAAAAGGTAATCAAGTTTATTACTAGAGTGCAAGAACAACTAAATAGCATACGAAATGATTCTGTTAATTCAATGAGTATCATTTTGAAATAATTCATATTTTAACTATATGTGTATCATCTAATAAGAATGTGATGATTTCCAGTTTTTAACAATTAATTAACATCCTGCTCAAAATATTTTTCTCTTTGTTTTAGTGGCTTTTTGTGACTCTTTACAAGTGTTGGAAAAACTGAAAAATATAACCATAAAGCTCACAAGAGAAACGTAATATCTTTTGAACTAAATGCTCCCTCATGCTTGACTAAAGAGTAGTAAGCCATTTAATCGGTATCTCATATTATGGTCTGTGGATGAACGTATGCAAAAATAGTATTATGGTCTATGAAAATGGTATGATCTTAGAGATCCTAGCTCCTAGCTTGTGTCTAATCAGATGGCTTAAAATGTAAAATGAAAAAAGAGAGTTAAAATAATCATATGACAAAGAAGTGTTCAATTATTTTAAAAGCTTTCTTATGACAAAGTATTTAATCTTTCTAAGAAAAACATTTTATCATTTTTGTTTATAATGACCTCAGGTAGAGTAGTGTTATGGTGCTTTCCAATGGACATTTTATTATCACAGGTAAAAGTATTATAGATGGCATGAGGTTTAGTGAGTATGTAGAACCTCTTCAATACATACAAAGAAATAAAGGTACAGGTGGGAGATACCATATTATTGGTGGAATCCTTTTCTCTTCTCCACTGGAAGTGTGTTGGCAATTCCTCTCTTCCTATGGATATCCCCACTTGGTTTCAGGCTGATCAGGGCCTATACCATCAAACGGGTAGGCTAGATATGCTCCAGGTATATATAATTGAACCTGCACCTGACAGGACCTGCGGAAGCACTGCTACTTCCTCCCGTGATTCACTGCTTCAAGAGCTCAATAGTAACATTTTTCCAGAACCATTCCGGTTCAGACCAGCTTTGTCAGCAGAAACTTCGTTTCTGGACAAATGCTAACAAACTCATATTGTGCTCTACAGTGACAATATAAATAAATACAAACTAAGAGCAAGATTTAAATAGCAATGTTTTGGGGAATTCAGCAAATGTTCGGTAAGCTACCTCCTTTTTATTTGATAGTCACATTTGTTTTTGCAAATGTATTCTGATAAAATACAATGCCATGGGTCTTTCAATTTGTAAAATGTAACTTCTTGATTTTTCTCTAATTGACAACTCGTATGTTGAATATACCCTTCGCCAGTAAACTGGTCTCCTGATAAATAAGAACAGATTTCATAAAGTCAATTTTCTTTTCTTTCTTTCTCTTTTAGATTTTATTTTTATAACAGTTTTATGTTCACACCAAAATTGAGCAGAAGGTACAGAGATTTTTCATATACCCCTTGTCTCTCCACACACAGCTTCCTCCCCTATCAACATCCTGCACCAGAGTGGTACCTTTGTTACAGTCAATGAACCAATATTTTTAAACTCTATTATAGCAAGGTTGCAGAATAGAAGATTAATATACAAAAGTCAGTCACTTTCCAATATAATAGCAATGAACAAGTGGAATTTGAAATTTAAAACCCAATACTATTTACATTAGCACCCCAAAAATAAAATACTTAGTTTTACATCTAACAAAATATGTACAAGATCTAAATGAGGGAAACTACAGACCTCTGATGAACGAAATCAAAGAAGAAACAAATAAATGGAGAGATATGTCATATTCATGGAAAAGAAGACTCAAAATGTCAAGATGTCAGTTGTTCCCAATTTGATCAATAGATCTGATGCAATTCCAATAAAAAAAATTATGTTGTGGATACTGACAAACTGAGTCTAAAGTGTTTGGAGAGGCAAAAGACCCAGAATAGACAACACAACATTGAAGGACAGAATAAAGTTGAAATATTGATACTACCTGATTTCAAGGCTTACTATAAAGCTACAGTAATCAAGACAGTATAGTATTAGAGAAAGAAGAGACAAAGAGCTCAATGGAAGGAATAGAGAGCCCAGAAATAGACTCACATAAATAGTCAACTGATCTTTGACAAAAGAGCAAAGGCAATAAGTGTAATGGAACAAAGATAGTCTTTTTAACACATGGTGCTAGAACTACCAGACATCTACATGCAAAAAAAAAAAAAAAAAAAAAAAACCCAGTTACACCCCTCACAAAAGTTAGTTCTAAATGGATTGTAGACCTAAGGGTATAAAACTCCTAGAAGACAACATAGGAGAAAACCTAGATGACCTTGAGTATGTCAGTGACTTTTTATATATAACACCAAAGGCATGGTCCATGAAAGAAACAATTGATATTCCAGACTTCATTAAAATTTTAAAATCTCTGCTTTGTGAAAGACAATGTCAAGAGAATGACAAGACAAGTCACAGACTAGGAGAAAATATTTACAAAAGACACATCTGATAAAGGACTATTATTCAAAATATACAAAGAACTCTTAAAACTCAACAATAAGAAAACAAACAATCCAATTAAAATATACGCCAAAGACTTTAACAGACACCTCTCTAAAGAAGAGATACTGATGGCAAATAAGCATATGAAAAGATGCTCCACACCATATGCCATCAGGGAAATGCAAACTAAACAATAATGAGATACCACGACATACCTATTTGAATGGCCAAAATCCATAACACTGACAACCTCCAATGCTGATGAGGATGTGGAGTGACAGGAACTCTCATCTATTGCTGGTGGAAATGCACAATGATACAGTCACTTTGGAAGACAGTTCAGCGGTTTCTTTCAAAACTAAACATACTCTTACCAAATGGTACAGCAATCACACTCCTTGGTATTTACCCAAAGAAGTTCAAAACTTATGTCCACACAAATACCAGCACATAGATGGTTACAGCACCTTTATTCATAATTGCCAAAACTTGGAAACATCCAAGATGTTTTTCAGTAGGTGAATGTATAAATAAACTGTGGTATATCCAGACAATAGAATGTTATGAATATTATTTAGCACTAAAAAGAAATGAGCTATCAAGCCATGAAAAGATATGGAGGAAGCTTAAATGCATATTACTAAGTAAAAGAAACTAATCAGAGAAGGCTACAAACTGCATGATTCCAACTATATGACATTCTGGAAAAAGCAAAACTATGTACATGGTAAAAACATCAGTGGATGTCAGGGGTTGGGGAAGGGGAGGGATGAATAGTTGGAGCACAGGATTTTTAGGGCAGTGAAAATACTCTGTATGATACCATAAGGATGGATACATATCATTATACATTTGAGACAAACAACCCCACAAGAGTGAACTATAATGTAAATTGTGGGCTTTGGATTATTATGATGAGTCAACATAAGTTCATCAACTGAAACAAATGTACCACTCTGGTAGGAGATGTTGGTAATTTGGAAGGCTATGCATGTGTGAAGGCAAAAAGTATGTGGGAAGTCTCTGTACCTTCCCCTAAATTTTGCTGTGAATCCAAAACTGCTCTAAAAAAAAATAAAGTCTTAATAAAGCAAAAAAAAAATTCAAAATAGTAAGATGATGTTTTGATAAAAACAATCATCACTTGCTCATTGACCACAGGATAAAATGTTACATATACATAATGTAGGCTGAAGTATCCTGATTCTAATAATTGTGTCAATTACCGCAAATCAAGCCCTTCAAAGAGAATTCTAAAAAAAAAAAAAAAGAAAAAAACTTTTCCTAGTTCTTCAGAAATCACACTCACGTTTGATATATCTCACCCAGAGGGTCATGATATCATAGCTGTCATGAATTATAGTGTCCTCTGAACTTTTGAGATTACTTCATGAAAAGTCCATTCCTCATTATACTAATGGCTTAAGACACGAAAACTAAGTTGATAACGCTTATCCACTGAACATTAATCAAGACAAACCTGAAGCAAAAACTCTGCAAACATATCACAGTACTCGTCTGAGCTGAAACTGAGCCAATAGGTAGTTGATGAATTCTTAGTAGAAGACTCATTTGCCATATGATATTTGAGTTGCAGAAGTGTTTGGAAACAAAAAGAACTTTACCTGTCCACATGTATATATAGGCTGTAAGTACCATGTTCCCTCACATCTATATATCACTAACAAGAGTATTAGGAAAAGTTCAGAAAATCCCAGCAGTCATCAATTCTCATCTGTGTTTAATTACCTGAAAAGTCTAGACAAGTTTGAATCATCCAAGCCAGTGGTGTTTCCATAACCAACTGTTTCTAATAAACATACATGATCAGAAACAATTCTGCTTCCTTAACCCTCAGCATTCAGAAATATCTATAGAGAGAAAAGCAATACTAGGGAGAACACAAAATATTCCAAGGCAGTGGAGTGTTCCAAGGCAGCACATCCATTAAGTACTTCTTATGACACCTTAAAATTTTTACCATATAAAATTACAGTCTTTCTTAATGCTGAAATTGGGATTGCTTGCCTTATTCTATGTCCATTTCCACCCCCTCCCCATGATTTTTACACTTCATTTTTCCCCAAAATATACGAAGAGTTTCTTTTCTATAAATTCTGATTGGTTTCACCACTTCTAGATAACCATTCTTGCAGTTGTTTATGGTTTTTAAATGATCCTTTGTGATATTTAAATAATCATTTACCACTGCTAGCACATTAAAAAATCATCTGATGATGACATAACTGAACAACAGTTAGAAAATCATTAACTGTAAACTGATACTGATGAGCTCTTCAAAAATCTAGATGACATAAATTATTTGTAATCCATAACTATATGGAGAATAAAAACACAACGTGAGGAAAATTCATATCTACACTAACCCTAAAGGGAAATTATATAATAAAACCTCACAAATCTGGAATAATAGAGGAAAGTTTGCTTCAATTATTGAATACCTCACACAAATGCAGCATTAGTACATTCAAACAAACAAAAAACCAAATGAATAAGGCAATTTTAATTTAAGGGCCTACTTTTCTCATCTAAGTTATTATCAGAATAAAAGGCTGTTTTTAGACTTGCCATTTGGATTTTTAAAAAATACACTGAGACTTAGTTTAGACAAATCTTTTGTTTTAGCCACATAATGGTGGTCCCTATCTTCCCCAGCTCTAGGTTGTTGTGGGTATGAAAGACATAGAATCTATACGACCCCACTCGATATTTGCCCTTCAGGGTCTTTTAGATCAGTGAAGAAGAAAGTTACATAAACATACAATTGCAATATAATGAGATAATGTTATATTAGACAAATATAGCAAGACCACAGATGAGAAAGAAAATGTGGTGTAGCATAATACTTTCTTATTTGGTTTTAATCAGCTTTACTATGTGATAAGCAACAACGAAAACTGGTAAGTTAAGCCAATATCAGAGCTGAAGTGCCATTTTAAAATACTGATCATGAATAACCTTTAGAGGAACTGCCACCTTACAATCTTTAAAAAGTTCAGGTAATATAGCTTTTTGAGACTGGGCTACAGAAAGCAGAGCTGTGTGACAGGGCAATAAATCAAGGATGTAGTTTCCTAAGGGTCTTAACTAAATATGTTTCTACAATTAAGTTAGCTATTGAACTTAAATATTTTTAACAGTAAGAATATTTCTTATTATATATGCATAATGTATCTACCCGCCTGCTACATGTTGACATACTAGCTAGGAAATTATATCCTGGGTAATCATTTTTTAACACATGTATTTTATGTCAAGTGTGACTTAGATGAAAATTGAAAGGTACATCACTTTCTTTGTTGTTTTACTTCAATCACTCCCAAGAGTCTTAAAATTATATTTCTCTTTTGTTCATAAGCACAAAGCGTGAACGACCAGCCTTTCACTTCCTCAAGAGGCTACACCTCATGTTAAGCCATAATCTTCCTCTTGCTCTTGATGTGTGAATTCTATTTGTACTTTGTGAAGATTTTAGTCAATTACATATTTCAGTTCTAGTAAAGCTATAAAGTTTCATGAGATTCTATCCAGAAATCACTTGCCATGAGAGATTTGCTTTCAAATATGCATAACTAAAGTACCCTGGTATGTATCAGTGTAAACAAATACAAGTCCCACCCCCTTCTCACCATTTTATTTCTATTAATCTAACAGTTAAAATTTCAGACTGAGGTAAAATGGTTGCTATTTTCCAAAAAATTATATGAGAATCCTTTTAAGATTATGTTAGTCCCAATAAAAATATTTTACTGTATTGACAACTCGAGTTATTTTTAGCTTTTGGTTAATGGCAAAAAATTATCAAAAGGCTATCATGAACTTATAATGCTCTACAATATAAGATGATAATCTCTGAGTTTCTGCTATAGTGCCTAATAGATGTATACAAATTACATTTAAGGTATGGCACCCTTGTGTATATATGTAATTATGAAGATTAAAGGAAGTGGATTAAAGAAAGATAATGATTAAAGTTTACTAAGGTACAAATGTCCCTCTAAATCTGCCTCTTATAGCTAAACACTGTTCCTCACTGATTCCAGCTTTATGCATCTTTGAGTTTTTCAAGGTTGGCATGAGTACCAAAGCAAAATAGCCATATATACCAAATACATTAAGGCAACACATCATTTAGGGCCAATGAAAGCATGTTGGTAGCAAACCAGTGATCATCTTACAAACCAAACAAAGGTCATATCAAGACTTGACATATATACACTAATATGTATAAAACGGATCACTAATAAGAAACTGCTGTATAAAAAAATAAATAAAATTCAAAAATTAAAACAAACAAAATAAAACCCCTTTGCCTGAAAGCCATCAGGGAGTTGGGTCTTTTGAGCACTAGCAGCCTGGACTTCTTGCTTGGTGCCCTGCAATAAACGCTGTGCTTTCCTTCACCACAAAAAGAAAAAGAAAAAAAAAAAAAAAAGACTTGCCTCAAAAATCCAACTCTTCTAATAAGCCTTCCTCATGGATTCTACTTTCTCTTCAGAACTTCTATTGTCTGTATTCAATGAAGCACACTAAAAAAGAGATGGTACTGGGTCCTACCCCTACTCGGGTCCCCAAAAACCTTTACTGTAATACCTGTGATAATCAAAGAGGACATCCTAGTTGAGCAATCGCTTTCTCTCTCTCTCTCTCTCCCTCTCTCTCTCATTCTGATATATTTATACTATTTTCATCTGTATAAATACCATACAGTTACCTCATAATAATACCTTGAAGGAATATTTAAATAAATACTTTGAAAGATGACAAAAAAATGTAGCTAGTATGAGCTCACATCTTATACAAAAAAAAAAAGCTATGTGCTGGACAAATTAATATTATAAATGCTGTATAACAGAGGATAGCAGTTTTCTATTTCTCTTTAGTGAGGAACAAGGGGTTGGTGCTAACTAAGTGACTGAGACTACATCCTTGTCCAGTCACCCTAGTTGCCCTCAGTCAGTAGTTCCATGTAGCCAGTTTTGCTTCAGAACCCTTATGACTGTCACACAATGCTGTTGGTCTCTTTTTATGTACTCTAGGAATAGCTGATACATTGTTATGTTCCATCATGCTGATATGATCCATATGTGTATGCTGTGCTGGCATTAGGGGTGGTATGGGTGTTAATGGGGGTGGTACAGTGGGATGTGTGCCTTTTTGCCAGATTTAATTTGTTAGGTGAGAGTTTCCAACTGTTCTCCATGTGGGCAGCAACATGATGTATCCTTCAAAATAACACTGAACATTCCTTCAGTGGCTGCTTAATCCTCTCATGTCCCATTACATGTCAGTTACATTTGCAGAATATATTTTAAAGCTTTATAAAATCAGAAGAGCATTGGGATAAAAGGGGTAATACACAGCAAAAACCACAGGCTCTAGAATCAACAACATGGTTTGGTCTCAGAGCCACAATTTGCCAGCTATATTAACCAAAGAAAGTTATTGATTTCTCAGTTTTCTTATCTCTCAAATTCCATAAGACCTCATTCTTTTAGTGAGGATTAATTGAAATATTATGAAGCAAATCGTGTCAGGCATGAAGTAAACACTATGAACTTTATTTGTATTATAAATCCATTAGCAGAAAGGGACATTAAGAAAGCTTCTGTTCAGGTTCTTTCCTTAGTGGCTGACAAACGTTAAATGATGGAGTGTAGACTGAAGCATAGAGCAGGGACTTATGATCTCTCAGGCAAAGTACTCCTTCTCCTTGGTCAGTTCATTATTATATAAAGGCCTATGTTGTTCTTTAATTGCTATCTTTGTGTTGAAATTGATTCTTCAATTCAAAACTCTTGTTACATCAAATTCACATATTTCTTTAGTGCTCTAAACAGTCTAGTGCAATGTTGAGCATGTAGCAGATTCTCAATAAATAGTTGTATGCATTTTAGACTTGATAACAGAATGAGTAAGGCAGCACTTTTCACTATGGATGTCATTCATCTATTTTTTAAATCTATTTTTCCTAGTTAGTCTTAATACCATCTTGGTAAAGGATTCATGCCATGCTAGTGTGCTTGTATAATTTTATTTCCCTTTTGTACCCCAATCCCCCAAAAATGTTTGATTAAAAAAATGCTAAATATAAAAGTGTATTTTAAAAATCCTAAACTATTTCTCCTCTTCACCCACTTCTCACATCTAAATTTTAAAATGCCTAAGTCCTTGATCATAAATGGTTAGTGGAATATACCTATTAAAGGAAGACTCTTTATCCAGTTTTATGGTCTAAAGTTCATTCTATCCTTTATCAGCTGCTCTCATACATGTCTATCATATGATCAAGTGACTTCCAGACATTCTATTTGGCTACAGTCTAGTTCAAGGTACAATAAGTATTATTTTTCTTTGTAATGGTTCAAAGTATTCTAATCAGTACCATTAAAGTTCTATTGGCCAACATAATATTATTACAGATTATAGCTAAACTATTACCTGAATATTAATACTTGAATTTAAATACATTTAATTTTATTATCAATTAAAAATTAAAAGTCATTCATCAAACACTGTTTACTGTATGCTTCACCTGAAAAATTTTCTTTGCCTTAGGTTTAAAACCTATTTTTAAGGAGTTCAAGAAGTCAAAAAGAAAGCAACAAAGAAGTAAATTTTTAATTTATTTTTAATTATTGGAATGAACATCATTGATGTGAATTTTTGAAAGCTTATAGATGTCAGGTGTCATTATACTATTTATTAAAAACTAAATGTCACAGTATGCCTTATCCCAAACTTTAATTCTTCACTGTCAATCACCCTTATCCACTAAATCTGCTTGCACTCCATCCATCACACCTCTCTTTTAGTTATTATTTTATATCACATAGCTGACTGTCTTGTTCTCTCTCAGCCAATTTTTAATGCCTTTCCTCCATCTCTGGTTTACCTCTACCATATTCTCTATCAATCTCATGGGTCATAGCTCATGGAATTGCAGACTGTAGCTGCTCCTAAACACTCTCTAACTAAAAATCTCATAACCATCATGCTTAGTTTTTGTGAAACATAAGTTACGTGTGGGAGAAATCAAGGCCTACATGAAGAATCTGATATTTCCGCCTAACATTGGACAACGCACTGCAGGCGCTTACCCATGCTTAGAGCGGGATTTTTTTTTCTTCCTGGAAGCTCAGATTAGGATTTTAGAATGTTACCAATGACACTGATGTTTTTCATTAAAACCTTCATCCAACAGTTGGAGAAACAAAGATTGATTAACTGACTTACTTAAGTTCACTCTGCTAGTCAATGACAGATTTTGAACAGATGGGGACCTTCCCTTTCTGCTTCACCAGAGGGATTTGATATTATAATAATATTATGAAATTTGGTTTAAGTAGGGTTTAACAGTTATGGGTAGGAAATATTTCTTGTATAAATACTCATTTGGATTTGTGAAAAATTATGATTACAAATCCACCCTCACAAAAGATGAGATGGTAATAACAAATAGCCAGAGGCACAAATAGGTCAATTTAGCCAAGGACGCATATCTCATTAATATTTTTCTGAAGCAAATAATGTCCAATTTACATAAAGGCACACCTCGTTTTGTTGCTCTTCACTTTACTGCTCTTCGCAGATACTGCGTTTTTATATATTGAAGGCTTCTGACAACTATGTGTCAAACAAGGCTACTGGCATCACTTTCCATTAGCATTTGCTCATTTTTTTGTCTCTGGGTCACATTCTGGTAATTCTCACAATATTTCAAACTTTTCGTTATTATTATATTTGTTATGGTATCTGTGATCTTCAATGTTACTATCGCAAAAAGATTACGGCTTGCTGAAGGTTCAGATGATGGCTAGCATTTTTTAGCAATGAAGTATTTTTTAATTAAGGTGTATACATTGTCTTTTTATATATAATGCTATTTCACACTTAATAGACTGCAATATAGTGTAAACATAACTTTTATATGCACTGAGATAAATCTGTGTGACTTGCTTTACGGTGATATTCACTATATTGTAGTGATCTGGAACCACAGCCACAATATCTTTGAGGTATGCCTATATTTTATTGCTATTTGCCTAGGTTGCTTTCATAAGAGATTACAAAATCAGATCAGAATTATTAGTATCATTTTACAGGATGGTTTAAAATAAAGGCAAATATACACTGAAAGCAAAGAACAGGGAAATGGACATTTTGAGTGGAAGTGCTGACAGAGGGCTCTCTCAAAATCTACCTAAAAATGTTGAGCTGTGAAGCTACAGGAAAGGATATTTATTTTTGCAACTGCAGTGAGAGTCATGCAGTTTCTTCCAAGGATTTGTAAACATTCCTGTGGGTGGTCTATAACCAAAATTTGTTCCCTTAGCATTTCCCACATCCTAGCAGCTGGCTGCTTAATCACTGTTAAAGATATTACCATGTACACGTGACTGCTAACAATTTTGAAAACTTGATGAAATGGAAATTGTCATGTGCAAATAAAATTATGAAAAGTGATACCATACAATATAGAAAACCCAAATTGATTAATAAAAAGAAGACAAAAAGAGAGAGAGATAAGAGACAGAGTCAGGGAGAGATGCAGAGAAAGAGAGGAGAAAGAGAAGGGAATTAGCTCAGAAGGCATAAGACTCAGTTCTACTATGATTTATCTTGAATTATAGGCAAATGCTTTATACAGTATATTGTATATATCTCTCTCATAGAACAGGTAAAACAAATTCTTGACTATATCACAGAAGTGTTGTAAGAACTAAAGAAATAAGTCTCTTAATGTGGAAAAAATAGGGCTTTGAGGAAATATAAGTATTATCAAAATTCCTAAAAAACCTGAAAAGGCTAGTAAAAAAAAAAAAGCAGAGGTTTTTGTAGATAAATAAACAATATAGATGAAAGGAACAGAAGCCAGCTCACAATTTTTCTATTAAAAAATTGAGATTTTATTAAATCTAAAACCCACTATTAGAGTTCAGCAATTTACCTGTAGAAGATGATTTTGATTTTGATACCAGTTTTGATAGGATAAAAATTTAAACAAAAAATACAGATCAGTCAACTGAGATAACCTCAATTTATAAAATACATGTCTACAATTTATTTTTCCAAAGAAGAATTTATGAAGAGGAGGGGGGAAAAACAGAGGGATTGAAGGTATATGTCATATAAAGCTATGATGTGAAAACTGTTTAATCACACCAGACAGCATGAAAAGAAAAAATGTTGACACAATCCTAACAAATATCAGCTGACATCACCGATGAGAGGGTTATTATCTATTCTGGCAAGAGGATCTTCTACGAAACTGAACGTTAAACACTAGAACCTCAAAACCTAAGTCATAACTGGTGGCATACTCTTTAATGACTTTCACTTTTACCCCATCCTTAAACAGGATCATATACACAAAAACATAGATACACAAACACACACACATATACACACTCATCACCAGATACCTGTGCTTTCTAAGGAGACTTAGATATAAGTGTCTATATGCCATTGAGTGTGATGGCATGGTGGTGGCCCTACCTGTTGTCTACTCATTACAGGCTTTCCTCCCCTCTGTGTGTCTTCTCATTGACCTCAAGCCAGCCTTTACCCTCCACTGCTGATGCACAAGGTTTTCATCACCCAGATGTTGCCACTTCTGCTACCATCACTTCTAATCTCTACTATTCTTCTAATCTCTTCTCCCCTTTTTTTTTTTGATCTTTTATATCTCTGGCTGCTCCTCCTTTTTATTGGATTTTTATTGAAAAGACTTTAGAGACCTCTTTGTAGAAGCCTTTCTCTTCTGACCCTTCCTACAATCCATGTACCGAGAGGACATAAATATCTTGTTATATAGATATATCTAGTACTAGAACATATATCCCACTATAATTGCTTGTATTTGTATTTTGTATATGTATACCTTGTGTTAAAAATTATAAGTATATATAATTACATTTATACTATTATATGTAATTTTTATTGTAATACTTTATATATAATTATATATTTATATCTACTTGTAGTGTGTATATGCATGTGTGTACATATGTGCATGTATACATACATATACACATACACATATACATACATGTCCCTATAGTAGTTCCTCACTTATTTGTGAGTTCTTTAAGGAAAAGACTAAATTTCATCCAATTATTTAGGCACATGCTGAGCAATCAATAATTTAAAGGATAAATAGATGATGGGCACTGGTCTGTTTTTTCTCTTTTTGATATAAAACCAAGCATTCACAGTGAGGCAGTTATCATATTTAAAACTTTGGCTTGACATATGTGTTTAATTACGTCTTTCTGCTAAAGTGTTCTTTCTTTTCAGTCAAAAATACTCCCTCTGCTACTTTGGTCATTTTCCTTCTTAGTTTTTAAAAAATTATTCTGAGAACTTGGAAGTCTCGAAGTGGTTCATAGATAACCCAGGCATTACTCTAGGAAAAAAAAAGTATACAAACACATTATATAGATTATATAAAGCTATATAACACATTGAATAGATAAACATATGAAGTTTAATGTACTTTTCTGCCCTAGGAGTACATGGGATGTCTTTAAGGATAAGTAGTCACTTTGAAGTAATTGTGGTAAAAGTCTACACAATTGTTATTCTAACAAGAATGACTCACCTCCATTTTTAAAAGAAAAAATGTCATTAAGAAATCAAGTGTTCACTGGAAGGAAATTATTTATTATAAATTAAATTGATTTCAGGCATTTAGCTTCCTCAAGCTTAGACCTTTTTTTTCTGTTATCTTATTGACAGAGTTGAGACTGATAGCTGGTCAAGGAAAGCCCATCAGGTCAACACTTTGTAAAAAGAATTAATGGTCATGCCGATATAATAATCTCACTAAGTGCTTTAGTTCAACAATGAGAACCTAAGCTTAGGCAACCCCAGGCCAGTCTTTCCAGGTGCCACAACTCAATAAGCCCTGAATGACAATAGAACCACCCAATAAAGTCATGTGAAAGGTCAATCTATAAAATTTTGTCCCCAAGTACTCTGGAGCTTTCAGATTTCTACCAAATGTTGATATAGAAACTTGAAACAGACCTTCTGGATTGATGCTCTTGAGGAAGGAGATACAATTATCTGTTCCTTGAGAAGCAAGCCACTGTTAGTTTCCAGAAATTAGTCAGAGTACTTTATTTAATGATTGCAAAATAATTATTGATGTTATCAAATATAAGCAACTAATTTAATATTTTCTTGTAATTCATATCACATGGATATTTGTGATGCAATCTCAGATCTACTTTCCTACCTTTGTCATCCACTCAGGAGCTTCAGTAGGCAAAACAATTCAGAATAAGTGATTGTTCTATATATTTTTTAAATGGTGCTTTCACTTCAGGTAACAGAAGCTCTTGTGCTATAACTGTGGTAAATATCAATATCTATTAAATTTAGTAAAATTAAAATCTACCTAAAGTGCCAAGAAGTATTTGGAGTGCCTCTCTTACTCAAAAAGAACACTTCTATAATTTGAAAGGAAGGAATCATTATAGTATCACATTTCTGAAAAACAAAAGATGCTGGCTTTCACATTTAAAATATTGTATCTGTTGGTGGTTTATGGGGTGTGTAGGAAAACCAGGAGTTACTGATGTAGGACCCACTCACTTCTTTGATAGATAAATTTCATGCAGCTGTAACAGGATGTTTAAATAAGTTATTTTTGAATGAGGTCTTTTATGTCCCATGCAATTCAGTGCCTCAGGCTGTGAGCTCCTATAACTTGGGTTGAAGGATCTCTAGTTTCTGCTGAAACAAAAGTATGAGATGAATTGTGTCAAGAGAAACCCTAGTTTATGTGCTGTGCCCTGGCTTACTCACAGTGGTTTCTTTGTAAAATACCCTGAGGGTGCAGGCAAAGAGCAGATTCTAGTACTTCTCTGGTCAATTTCAAGCAAACAAATGAAAATGAAATAAAATGGCAGTAATACACTCTTAGGAGCAAAGGGAAGCTTGATCTTTCTGTCAGATTCTTTAACTTTTTCCAACTGTGTTTAATGTTCTTTATTATTTGTTGATTTAGAAGCAAAGCTTTTTTTGCACTTATCTACTGGTTGTACAAAAATTAAATCTCCAAGATAATAGCATCCAACTAGTATGTCCCAATTTCTAAAGCATTCCTTTTCAATGTATTTGCTTCTAAATTTCACCTCCTCAGTGAGATCCTCGTGAACATACAACACTCTTATTTCCTATCCCCTTTCCCTGCTTTATCTTTCTCTAAAGCCTTTATAATGGTCTAATGTACTGTAAACTTTACCAATTTGCTTTTTGGATTGCCTGTCTCCCATTCACACTAGATCATAAACTCCGAGAGAGAAGAACCTTGTGTCCGTTTTGATCACTGCTAAATCCCCAGAGGCTTAAACATTGCCTGGCACATACCTTACCAGCCTTGGTTTAGGGTTTTAAGAACTGGAATTCATGGGATAAATAAGAGAGGTGGAAAAGTAGGTTGAAAATACAACAGGGATGGTATGTATGATCTTTATAGAATGTTTCTTCACTGATTCGGGGTGGATGATTGACCCAAGGGAATTTTTTGAAATATTCAATGTTTATTTTTTAATACCATCCTTTCTACCTCTTTTCTAAGTTCCTTGTTTTTCTCTCTCCAGGTGCCCAATACTCTTTCCTGCCTTACTGCCCCATATAACTCCCGTACTTCTACTTCAGAAAGGTGTGTAAAAAAGTCTTCCTTCCTTTAAAATATACGGTGCCCCATGACTCTAATTTCTTCAGTTTTGATTCCTCCCCACACCTTTCCCAAAACTCCCATTCCCTTTGAGCTTAGAATAAACTGTAGAGCCATAAGTTTAAACAAATTCATTTTTAACCTCTTAGACTCTCCAGGTTCTATCTGCCTGTTCATCTGTTTTTCTCGTTAAATCAAACTTCAAGTATTTTCATACTTGGTTTATTAGCTTCAAATAATTTCCTAAGATTGTGCACCATGTAATTTCTTTACTCTTTTCTTTTTCCTTCCTAATCTCCACCCCTGTCCCCATCCCTGCTCATAAATACTTCAAAACCCTATGTGTTTTGAGGATCATCCTGTTATCACCACAGATTGTCATATTATCTTGCACTTGAATGTGGATCCAGTTGAATACATTATCCTATAAAGATAATATTTAAGGAGTTAAGGGCTTTCCTGGTGACACAGTGGTTGAGAGTCCACCTGCCGATGCAGGGGACACGGGTTCGTGCCCCAGTCTGGGAGGATCCCACACGCTGCAGAGCGGCTGGGCCCCTGAGCCATGGCCGCTGAGCCTGCGCATCCAGAGCCTGTGCTCTGCAATGGGAGAGGCCACAACAGTGAGAGGCCCGCGTACTGCAAAACAAAACAAAACAAACAAACTAAAAAGAGTTTAAAAATTTTATATTATCCTTACTGTGTATAGAATATGGCCAGTGGCAGCTGTAGGGTACCTATTTTTGATGTTTCAAAATGTCTCTTTCAATAAAATGCTTCCTAGAAGGCAGAAATAGACTCCGGGAAATAAAAGTGATCTAAAGAGCTAAATAATCATCACAAGCAGTGATCAGCAAAATGGAATCATCTCTCCCCCACATACACATATGTTCAGACTGAGATAAACATGCACATACTTCAATTACAAGCAAAACTTTCTTGAGGGACAAGTGGCAGGGAGCACTGAAGCTGAAAGCAATGTGACAACACAGTGGCACACAATGGTGAGAAACAACTCAACCCTGTAATTAATTTCTATCATTAAAGTCCCATTAATATCACTTAGGTGGATGGCTCTGACAGGATGGGAATATTACCTAGAGACAGATTTCCTACTTCAAAGGTTATAGTACTGTTTGCATATGTAATTTAGAATAAATTACAAAAAGGTGAAAAATATGGAAGGCATTATGTATAACCCGAGATTAACTTAACAGAGCATAAATGTATGTGCCTGACATTGGCTGTGGTAAATATAAAGCTTGACACATTTTTCCCCTCTAAAAAGAAATGCAGAGGTTCAGTTCCCAAAATTGGATTCAGAAAACAATGTATATTTAGGATTAATTTATACAAAATCCTAGTACTTTTATTTGCTGTCTATAATGGTTAATACTAATGAAGTAAACAAAATTGCCTCAAACTGGAGTCATTATTAAAGAAAACAGAAAGGAAGGAGAAAAGGGATTAGATGTAACCAATTACTTTTAGGACACAATTGATTAAATGGATATAGAATAAACAACATGGAAAAAAACTCCCTTTGCAGCTATACCAGTATGGCCAAAGAAAGCAAAATTTTAGAATAGTGATTGTCATGAAGAAAGTTATTTGAAAAGCTGTAAAAATTTCTCTTAGGCTCAAAATAAAGTTTCTTTCATTCTAACCAAAGTCTGGCAAGTGATTTATTTAGAAGACTATTCTGAACTCCCCCAACTGAGAAACACCACATCATAGAATCCTCCCTGTCTAAGACAGATTATTGCATAAGGTTTATTGTATCTTTAAAGCATAGACACATCACTTAAAATGACTTCTAATCCTCAAACTAGGTACTCATTTCACTCCCTTTCTTTGAAAATCTGAGTAGATTCCAAATAATGAAATAAGGATAATTCAACACTATTTTGTGAGATATGACAGGCTCTGGAATTAAAATTACATACAATTTGAACTTAAATTAGTATATGAAATAAATCAAACTTTTGAAATCCTTTCTCAGACTAAATCAGTGTAAGCAACAAAATGACCCTTTGTTGTATATTTCTGACTTTTTAAATTTTCACCTTGACAAAATATAACTTAAACATGCTTCAGGCATATATGTGAATAACATGGTGACATTTCCTTCAGCATTAAAAAAAAAAAAGTTTAAACGTGATAAGGTGAGTTGCTTGTGGAAAAGAAACTCGTTATTTCTTCTTAACTTTGCCTCAGAGACAACATCTTCATTTTATTAACTCTAAATTTTTAAATGTTTTTTTTAAAATTATCTCATTGTAAGACTCAAAATCAGTTGAGGGTAAGATGACGGAATTCAAATATCATACTCTCTGCAGGCACGTAAAGTTCAGAGTTCAGATTCTACATATGTACCAGATGTGGCTGTTCATTTGTTAGTTCATTAAACAAATATTTTTGAGAGTCTAAAGTACACCAGATATTGTGCCAGACAACATGGTAGGCACTAGGAATACAGAAATGAATATGACATCTATGATCCCGGTGGGGGCGAGAAAAAAAAAATAAACATACTTTAGTAATTAGAAAGGATGAGTGCAATGAGAGAAACAAATAGGATTTTGTAAAAGAAGATAACAGGAAAGGACCAGATCTAGATGGAAAAGCCAAGGACATCTCTCAAGGTGATATTCAGGCTGACATATCAAGATGAAGCAGCCAAGGGAAGACTAGGAATAGAGATTTCTCAGAGTAGAAACGTAGCTTATCCATAGTCATGAATAAGGAGAGAGCTGGCAATGTTGTAAGAACAGATAAAAGGCCAAGGGGACAGACGCAAAGGTGAACTTCCACAAATGGTGCACAAAGGAAAGAGAGCATGAGGTGATTTGGGAGATATAAGTCGAGCCCGTTTATACAGTACTTCTTGATAAGCTATAGTAACTAGTTAATGTTTTATTCTAAATGGGATGGAAGCCATTGAAAAATATTAATTAGAAACATTGTAGCTGACAGATTTTCCATATATGATTGTTTATCTACTTCAGAAATATTTGTTTCAAACTAATACTCATAACTAATGTACACATAATTAAGGGACAAAAAGTAGATGAAATGCTACAATAAAATATGGAGAGTTATACTAAGAAAACTTAAATATCATACTGGGCATAGAAAAATTATATAATGCTATTTAAATAGAGTGGTTTTAACATATTCTAAGATTAGGTTTGCTTTCCATCCTTCTAGATGATAATATTTATTATAAATGTGTCAATAATGAAGGTAATATAGTGACTACTGCATCACCACAGTCATGACCATTGCAGAAATTTTCATAGTGTTTTAGGCTCTGGCTATCCACTTACATCTACAGAAAATAATATGTTACATAATAATTAACAGCCAAGAGCTCCTGCCTTTTTTTTCCTCTAGCTGAGGAAACTGAAGCTCAGAAAAGTATAGCCGGGACTTCCCTGGTGGTGCAGCGGTTAAGAATCCGCCTGACAATGCAGGGGACACAGGTTCGATCCCTGATCTGGGAAGATCCCACATGCCACGGAGCAACTAAACCCGTGTGCCACAACTACTGAAGCCCACGTACCACAACCACTGAAGCCTGCGTGCCTAGAGCCCATGCTCTGCAACAAAGAGAAGCCACTGCAATGAGAAGCCCGCACACCGCGATGAAGAGTAGCCCTTGCTCGCCACAACTAGAGAAAGCCCGCGCACAGCAACGAAGACCCAACACATCCAAAAAAAATTACTTAATTAATTTTTAAAAAGTACAGCCACGGGTTTCCCTGGTGGCGCAGTGGTTGAGAGTCCGCCTGCTGATGCAGGGGACACGGGTTCGTGCCCCGGTCTGGGAGGACCCCACATGCCGCGGAGCGGCTGGGCCCGTGAGCCGTGGCCGCTGGGCCTGCGCGTCCGGAGCCTGTGCTCTGCAACGGGAGAGGCCACAACAGTGAGAGGCCCGCGTACTGCAAAAAAAAAAAAAAAAAAAAAAAAGTACAGCCACTTCACCTTGTCAAATTTCACCCTGAAGTCAGTGGCTAGAGAGATAATACAGGTCTTTCACCAAATAGCTCTTAAAACTATGACTTAGAAAAGTTTTTAGGAGAATAGTAAATTTTAATTTGGTTAGTTTGGTTTATGTCTAGTTTTTGTTTACTTGTTTTTTATTCTTCAAACATTTTGGAGGGTTTTGTGTTTTATGGGGATTGATTTTGATTGTTAGCTGAAATACAATATTATATTAGTTTTAGGTGTACAATATAGTGGTTCAACACTTAAATACAGTATGAATTGATTACCACAAGTCTAGTAACCATCTGTCACCATACAAAGTTATTACAATATTATTGACTATGTTCCCTATTCTGTACATCTCCATGACATTTATTTTATAACTGGAAGTCTGTACCTCTTAATCCCCTTCACCTATTTCCTTCAACTCTCACTCCTTTCTCCTCTGGTGACCACCAGTTGTTCTCCATATCTATGAGTCTGCTTCTCTTTTGTTTTGTTTTTTAGATTCCACATATAAGTGAAATCATACAGTATTTGTCTTTCTCTGTCTGACTTATTTCACTTAGCATAATGACCTCTAGGTCTATGCAGGTTGTCACAAATGTCCAGATTTCACTGTTTCTTTCCTTAATGTGGACCAATTTTAAAGTCTTTATTGAATGTGTTACAATATTGCTTCTGTTTTATGTTTTGGTTTTTTGGCCACGAGGCATGTGGGACCAGGGATTGAACCCACACCCCCTGCACTGGAAGGTGAAGTCTTAACCACTGGACCACCAGGGAAGTCCCAAGATTTGTTTTTTATGTCTGAGTAATATTATATTGTATATATATGCTACATCTTCTTTACCCATTCATCCATCCATGGACACAGTTTACTTCCATATCTTGGCTATTGTAAATAATGCTGCAATGAACCCAGCGGTGCAGATATCTTTTCAAATTAGTGTTTTCATTTCCTTCAGATAAATACTCAGAAATGGAATTGCTAGATTCTATGGTAGTTTTATTTTTTAATTTTTGAGGAAGCTCCATAATGTTTTCCATAGTGGCTATACGAATTTGCATTCCCCAAAACAGGACACAGGGGTTCCCTTTTCTCCACATCCTTACAACACTTGTTATTTCTTGTCTTTTGATGATAGCCATTGTGATAGGTGTGAGGCGACAGATCATTGTGGCTTTGATTTGCATTTCCCTACTGATTAGTGAGTTTGAGCACCTTTTCATGTGTCCACTTGCCGTATGTATGTCTTCTTTGGAAAAATGTCTCTTCAGGTCCTCTGTCCATTTTTTTAAAATTTATTTATTTATTTTTGGCTGTGTTGGGTCTTTGCTGCTGTACGCGGGCTTTCTCTAGTTGCGGTGGGCTACTCTTCGTTCTGGTGCGTGGGCTTCTCATTGTGATGGTTTCTCTTGTTGCAGAGCACAGGCTCTAGGTGAGCAGGCTTCAGTAGTTGTGGCATGCGGGCTCAGTAGTTGTGGTTTGCGGGCTCTAGAGCGCAGGCTCAGTAGTAGTGGCGCATGGGCTTAGTTGCTCCACGGCATGTGGGATCTTCCCAGACTAGGGATCGAACCCGTGTGCCCTGCACTGGCAGGCAGATTCTTAACCACTGCGCCACCAGGGAAGTCCCCTCTGCCCATTTTTTAATCAGATTGTTTGTTTGTTTGTTTTTGACACTGAGTTAGTTGTGAATTCTTTTGTTTGTTGGGAGTTTTTTTATTACGAATTCAATTTCACTACCAGTGATCAGTCTGTTCAGATTTTTGACGTCTTCCTGATTCAATTTTAGAAGATTATGTTTCTAAGAATTTATCTATTTCTTCTAGTTTGTTCAATTTGTTGGCACATAATTTTTATAGTAACCTCATGATATTTTGTATTTCTGTGGTGTTAGTTGTAACCTCTCCTCTTTCGTTTCCGATTTTATTTATTTGGGCCCTCTCTCCTTCTTTCTTGATGAGTCTGGATAAAAGATTATCTATTTTGTTTATCTTTTCAAAGAACTAGCTCTTTATTGATCCTTTCTGCAGTTTTTTAATCTCTAGTTCATTTATCTCTGATCTTTGTTATTTCTTTCCTTCTACTCACTTTGGGTTTTGTTTGTTTGCCTTTGCTCTGGGACTCAAAGCTTGTTCATGAGGCCTTCATGAGCAGAGTCTTGGTTTCCCACAGACATCCAGCTCTTCTGAATATGAGCCCCACTGCTTTTCAAAGCCAGACAGTGTGGGGCTCATTCTCCCAGTACAGGTCTCCAAGGCTGGAGTATGATGTGGGGCTCAGACCCTTCACTTCTCTACAGCTGTGATATCCCTCCTGCTTGTGGGTTGCTGCAGTGGGGATGTGGGCTCTGATTAGACCATGTCTCTGCCCCTCCTACCCATCTTGATGTGGTCTTTTCTTTATATTCTTAGTTGTAGAAAATCAGTTCTGCAAGTCTTCAGGTCATTCTCAGAGACAGTTGTTCTATGTGTAGCTGTAGTTTTGGTGTGTCCGTGGGAGGAGGATCTTCCTATTCTGCCATCTTGATAGAGAACTCCCCTCAAATGATTTTTGGATATGTGTGTATGTGTGGTGTGATTCATTGGGGATGGAAGGACACTTACCACATATCCACATTTTTCTTAAAACTATTATGCAACAAGCAGCTAAACATCACCAAGATTTACTGAGCTCTCATTAGTATCAGGAAATGGTTAAGCCATCCATTAGGATTTCCATGCCAAACAACCGTGAGTTATCTTGACAGCTCTCCCTTCTTTACACTGAACATTTAATCAAGTAGAAGATTCTGTGAATTCTACCTACTAAATATGTCTCCAGTCCAATGATTTTTCAATAGTCATTGTCACCATTCTATATCAAGCCTCCATCTTTTGGCCTACACTGCTGTACTAGCTTCCCGGATCTTCTTTTAATCCTTCAAATCACACTCAGCACAGCAACCAACTTAATCTTAACATATTTCTCTACTTAAATGCTTCAATGGCTATCTTGCCTAAAGAAAAGAACCAACACCCTTAATATAAGCTGCAAGACCCTACAGAGCCTCTCAGTTTCCTTTTCTGCAGCTCTCCTCATTGCTTACTGTGTTAGTCACTCTGTTTTTGTTTCGGTTTTTTTTGTTTTACTTTTTTTGTATTTTCTTCATGCTCCACCTTGGAGGTCCAATTTTAAGGTCTGCAGCATCACAATTCCCTTTCCCCAGAATATTCAACATCTCTCTCTTCCATTAGTAAAATTCTCCTCATCCAGAGTCATCTTATGTTGACTTAAATAGATAATCTTATATAGTAGGAAGTATCCTAAGAATGAGCTTCCTGAGTTGGCAGGGTACCCCTTCACTTCCCCATTCTAACACTTATTGTAATAGTAAATTAAATGATTATTTATGTATGCATTTGTTTATGATCACATATTGTCTCCTCTTCTAGTCTGAAAGCCTCAGGAGTGTGGGAACCCTATCTGCTAAAATCATGATTTCAGATTTTTAGCCTTCAGAACTGTGAGACAGTAATCTATTGATTAAGCCACCTAGTTTGTGGTACTTTGTTATAGCAGCTCTAGAAAACTAATAAAAATTGAATCAAGAGAAAAACACAAATAAGACTAAGAAAAAGAAAACAAGCTATTATAGGAATACTGTATACAATATAATTCTATGTTAATAAATTTGGTGATTAGAAATGGACCATATTCTGTAAAAAAGTAGATATCCAAATTTCTTTAGAAATAGACAAAGTACAATTAATTACAATAAAGAATTCTTGGTGATGTTGAAAAATGTCAATGATATATTATGCTGAGTAAAAGGCAGTAGGATAAATAAGTATATTCAGAGTAATAAGAAAAATAGAAATATATCGTAGAGAAAACACACCAAAATACTAGCAATTTTTATATAAAGGATTGTCTATAAGTGAATGTGTTATTTATTCTGTACACCTTCCTATATTCCTTACTTTGTTTAAATATTACTTTTAGTGCCCACAACACAGTCTATATGACAACATATATGAATATATATAACATATGAATATTTTTATTAATAACCTGATTAGAAAGATAAGTTCTCTTTCTATGAGCCTTACATAAAATGCATAAACTCTTTTTAAAAGCAGTTACCAAAATATTTTAAAGTTGCCATTTCTTTATGACAATGACAAAGATAAGTTCATCCTACTATAGTTTAGGTACAAATATTTTATTAGGTTCAAACTCCAGGTGGTCTATTATTATACGTATTTCTGTTATTATTTGAATTTTTAGGCAAATTAAAGGAAGAACTTAGTGAATATTTTTAAAACAGTTTGGAAAAGTGTTCCTGTAATATTTTTAAACATTACTATGAAAAAGAATATTCAAGCTTTTTTCCCAGCTTCATGTGTAAAACAGTTATATTGCATGAAGACCAGAAAATACATAGGATAAGAAAAAAGAAAAATCTGCCTTCATCCAGTATTCAAACTGAGAAGAATACAAGAAGGAAATGATGACCTTAAAGAATGAAAATAAATTGGATTTCTGAAATCCTTTAGTTTTAATAATCTACAATGTTATTAGTATTTGGGAAAATTAAAATGTACAGACTTTGTCAATGCAACATTATTTTAATTGGTTTTCTTTGTTTTGAGATAATGAACATTAAAATCACATTTTCACGATTTTGTGAAGACTAGAAGTTTGACCAGACTTTTGTTCGGTGAATTACTTCCATCATCTTAAATTACTTGATTCCTATAAGAATCAATTTATTAACAAGGTACATACCATAAAATAATACTTACATTCTGACCCCAGAATGTATTTATTACATTTTTTCTATTGCTTCTGAACTTTCTGGATGAGATTAATATTCTAATAGAAATTTATTATTGCCTTTATAATTCTGGATAATAAAAACCAAACAATGTCTTTTCTCCAAGGAGAGTAGCTACATATTAAAACTAAAACATGACTATAAAATTTTATGTTAAAATATTTGTACATTATAGATACATTGTATATATACACAATACATCAATATTGTGTATATATACACAATACGTCAATACTGTATATACATAGTAATATTGTATATATATAGTAACATTCCATTGTGTTTGTGTGTGTGTGTGTGTATATATAACTCATCCATGAGAAAGAAGAAATCTGCTATTTCCAATAACATGAGTGGACTTTGAGGGCATTATGCTAAGTGAAATAAGTCAAACAGAGAAAGACAAATACTATATGATATCACCTATATCTGAAACTCTAAAAAAGTCAAACTTGTATAAATAGAGAGTAGAATGGTGATTATCAGTGTGTGGGGGCTATAAGGGAATTAGAGAGATGTTGGCCGGGGGGGACTAATTTCCAGTTAAGGGATGAATAAGTTCTGGGGATCTAATGCACAAGCATTATGACTATAATCAACATTACTGTATTGTATATTTGAAAATTGTTAAAAGAGTAGATCTTAAATGTTCTCATCACAAAAAGGAAATGGTAGTAATGTGACACAATGTAAGTGTTAGTACTACAGTGGTAATCATATTGCAATATGTAAATGTATCAGATCAACAAAGTCTATACCTTAAGCTTAACACAGTGTTTTATTTCAATTGTGTCTCAATAAACCTGGAAATAAAATAAAATGGTTAACTAGAGGGAGAGTGAAGGTGCAGGATGAGGGATAAAAATAAAAGTCTTTTTTCAAAAATAAATAAATAGATAAATAAATAAAATTAAAAATTTAGAGTATGAAAAAAGGGCTGAGACAGGCTTACTGAAATCATGCAGTTAAAAAGTAGGAAGACTTCATGTAGACCGATGCTCTGCTAAAATAGGAACTTAGTTTGAAATATTCTCAAAAATGTTTCCCCAACCTCAATGAGGAGATGGGAAGTTATGGACTCACAGGTGGCATGTGATGTCTCTCAGGTTACAGGGTCCAATTAACAGATCACTCCCCTTTACAGGCTTCTTATTGGCATTCTAATGACCTTACAAAAAGACCTCTCCAAAATGTGAACAAGACCTGTTAACGTAATTGCAACAGTGCCATGCCAAAGCATAATGGAACCAGAAGAAAAAAAAAAAAGGAAGAATACTGATATGTTCTTTATTTAAAATTTTGATATTTTGTTCATCATTACTGTTTTACATTTTTTTAAATATTGCATTGAAATATTCACCTAGATTATTGATTGTTTGGCATCACCTTAAATTTTGCACCTAAGGTAAGTACCTCACTCACCTCACCTAGTCCCGGCTCTCAGTTATAATTTCTGTTGTGTTTCTGTTGAGTATCATTTAACGAATGACTCCCTAACATGTTTTTGTTTGTTTCTTTTTACAAAGAGAAAACAATCATGCCTGTAGAAACAATTAATTTCAAAAGATGTATATAATTCAAATAAATTCAGATAATCTACATACAAGGCAAGGAGTGTAACTTACCAGGTGTTGGTGGCTGATGGAATTTTGCCAAACTTGAGAGGGGAGCAGAGCAGTGCTGACTGAACTACTTTTGAGCTTCTTTACCCCTTGATTATTATAAGCCTCAACTTCATATTCTTTGGGGAAATGGGTCAGGAAGAAGCCAAGATCTCTTAATATGAAGCTATGTTATATCCCAGAACTCAGAAGAAATCCAGAGGTAACCAGTAGAACTGGCCTAATCCTCTAAAACCAGATGCTTAAAAATCTCTAAAACAGTTATAGTTGCCAAATTGCTTTGTGTTTAATTTTTAGATTCTTAAAACTTTGGTGATGAAGAACATTGTCTTACTCTGTGGTTGACAAATGCTGGCCACTTCATGACAACTTTACTGGGCTGCTATAAAAATGTTAAAAACAGGACAGTATTATATGAATGTAGAGAGAAACAAGTATAGACACATTCAAATATCACTTAACATTTCTCATAAAAGACTTGCCTTAAGTAGGTAATTATACCCTTTCTACATTTTGTTTTAGCATACTTCTTTTATGAAATTATGGTAAGAGTGCATGGTAGTTTTCTTTTAATATATTTATTTGGCAAAATAAATACTTGGTAACCTTATATTATTTACCCTATTTAACAAAAATATTCATTGACCCATGAAAGCAAAAATGAAGTACAACTTCTCACCAAATACAGGGTGTAGCAACCCTGACAACTGGTTACTCTTCCTCCACAAACTCATAATAAGAACAACAGTAACATTTATTGCATTCTTATTATGTGACAGGCACCAGGCTAAGCTACTTTCCACTAGTATTTTTTTTTCATGTTAGAGTATGATATTTATTAAATTTCATCATTTATGATCACTCTCCTAACCAAATTAACCCTAACACAAACTCTGACATTTAGAAACACAGACAGCATACTGATTTTTCAACTATTTTGCTTACGTGTATTTCTCAATTGTCATGTAGTGCTCATAATTAGGAGATACTATACATTAACCCTCTCATATTATGCTTATTAAGAACCAAATTCAGGGGTAGAAAAATGCCAACATAAATTCATTCTCCCAAACTGCCCATGAATGTATTGTCACTGTTCTTTCTAATCATATACTTATGGTACATTCTTCAGTAAGATGTATAACTGTAGTCACATGACAACAGTTATGATGAGGCGATATCATTTCAAGAAAGAAATATAACAAATGAAACTAAAAATTCAAGAGCAGCGATCGGGGCGTATAAAAATCATTTGAGAACGCCACACAAACTTCAGTGTTTTCCACTTTCCAGTTGGAAAGAACATGCGCAAAGTTTTCTTAAGACAGTTGTCAGGTGTGCATGAAAAATTGGCTTTCATGTCATGTATGTTGAGAGGAGATCAATTTCATTGAGGAAAAAGAACTGTGTTCATTATCTTTTGGGTCTGTCTATATCATCTATAGCTGAGAGAAGTTTATATCTTGCTTTCTTATCCACTAGTATTTTATTTGATCCTCACCACAGCCATGACATAGACATTATAAAGACAAAACCCTATGAGCCTGCCCCTAGCTCTCATCCACATAATTCATACTGTGGCAGCTCTCTGGCTCCAGAGCCATAACATTTAAATCCTATAGTTGTTTTCTCCACCCTCAGAACATTTCACTCCTTCCATGGTTGTTCAGTTCTAATCACTACAGAGGATTTCAAAGTGAGCCCTGGTCCCCCAACCTCTCACCACAAACCAACCCAACTTCACTCTGAAGCAACATAAAAAACACCCAAAAAACAAAAAACAAAAACCACCTCTTTCCATCCAAAACTTCACATATTTGAAGGCAACACTAGTCCACCTAGGTCCTCTAACTGTCACTTCTTGGGAATGACTATCTCAGTTCTTCAACCATTTGTCGTGTGGTATGGCTTCCAGTTCACCCAATTAGCATTCTTACTGTGACTATGCAGTGTGACCCAAGGCACCAGACGTGACCTGTTCAGGGCAGAGGGCTATGGATATGGCCACTGCCTGTGTTTATTGGGATGCTATAACATTTTCTTGATGCAAACTTATTTGATATTTCCTCCAGAAGTCATGTTTTCTTCAGCTTAGAGTCAACTTCAACTATCACTGATCCCCCACCCAGTCTTTTGTATATTACCTACTTTCAAATCAGGTTTCTTCGTGGGTTGGAAAACTTTTAGTGTGAGGGATCAGAGAGTACATATTTTAGGCTTTTAAGGTCATATATATTCAATCACAACTACTGGACTCTGACATGGTAGCATATGAGCAGCCTAGCCAAGACAAAAAAGAAGGGTGTGCCTGTGTTTTGATAACTTTGTTTACAGAAACAAGCAGCTGACCGGACTTGGCTCACGGATCACAGTTTGCCAACTCCTTCTACTCCATCCTGTGCTTACTAAGTAACTTCTAGAACATCAATGCAAAACTCTCTTTCATCTTGGTTTCATTCGACTGAAGTTATTTTAATCCTCACCTCAATATCTCAGGTGCATTAATTGACCTTCTCAAATTGGTGTGCTTAGCTTTTTGGACATGTGTGCCTGCTAGAGCTTCTAAGTCACCGGGGGGAGAAAAAAGGTAAACTAGGACATAGATAGTGACCTAAAGCACATTACTGCAGTCTTCCCTGTACTAAGGTTATCCTGTTTTCTGTCTTACACTATGGATTTACACTGGGATTTGCATGCATGAGGTTTGTTAAGAAATACCTTCAAGAACATTTGTGAAGGGTAATGGGAGCAGGTTTGGGTGATGGAGAGGTTAAACAGTAGTAGCTATAAACAGAGGTCTTAGCCAACACTACAGGAGCTCCAGATCTGGGATGGACCTTCAGAGTTATCCCAATTGAAAAAGGAGACTGGGGCTTTGTAACCCCAATATTGGCCAGTCACTGGATGTAGGATGCCCACAGGAAAGAGGAGTGGACAAGGCAGCTTCCTTTGGCCAAATGTAATTCCTAAAGAGGAGCCCTGGTGACTCATCAATCAAAACCCCTGGGAGCTGGGGCTGGGGAAATATGTGTTTACTTCTAAAGAGAGGATCTGGACAGCACCTCACAACATCCACTTGAGCTGCTTGGATCTACTTGCTCCATAAAGTAAATTCACCTCATCTGGAACACAGCTGATCCAGGATTATGACTGATCTCTTTTCATGGGGAAACTTACAAGTGGGTCATGAATAAGAAGAATCATTGCTGTAGCTGGTCTTGAGGTCACAATAATACTCATCATATATTTACTAACCATTCTAGATTACACTCACCCTCCGCTAGCACTTCCACTGGTCCAGGCACTATGATGCATTGGTGTAGACCATGATGCAAAATGATTTAGACCCATAGCCCTGGTCATCTTGCCCTTCTCATGCTATGGTTGCTGCATTTGTCCATTGATTCCCAATACTGGATAAAGAACTATAAGAAAAGCTCCAATAGATCAGCTGAATCCCAAGTGTATTCCTCCCTGCCCAAATTATGTAATAGCATCCCTACCATATCCTGATGATCACAGTCAATTACCCCTGCTAGGGTAGCTCTTTCCTTGTCTGCTTATCTCTTGCTACAAGAAATCCAAAGGAACAGGTAACAGACATAGCTTAAGGCTTAATGGAAGTCTCACTGTGTCCCAGATTAGAAGCATTTCCCCTCTGGAACAAGAACCTATAGATCCAAGGAGACTATAATTGTGGGGAAGGCAATCACAAATTACCCAAGTGGGTTACTTGTTAAAAGTAAACAGTAAAAGTGCTGATAAGCAAGATCACTCCAGCTTCCATCCCCTGTTTTGGAGACCCATTTATTTTGTCATTAGCCTCTCTGTCCAAGATAGGATGGTTGCCCACTATAAGATGAAGGGTACCAACTTCTGAAGGACACCAGGGATAATCTGATGTCAAAGTTGGAGGCAGTGAAAGCCAAAGTGGGCTTCAGTCCATACTTGTAAGTTTCAGCTGCATTCACAGGTTCCAATTTGTTTTGTTTTCTCTCCTACTTTAAATCCATTTTCACTTCCCAATTACATGTCCTGTGGATTTCAAATCCCAGTATCATACACAAAGGCAACAACTTTACAGAGACTACTTAACTAGTTCCCACAAATGGGTAAGTTCAAATACCTAAAAGAAGCAGTGCTGCTTCTCCGATTGAAGCTTTACTGATATATTCGGTGTCCCCACAGTGTAGAAACCTCCAACTATGAATGCATTAATTTTGTGATGGTATCTCTAGAAGTATTATTATGGAGTAATTAAGAGCACTGATTTTGGAGACAGGCACACCAATATTTGAATCCTTTCTGTACTATCTACTAGGTATGAAATCATGAACAAGTTACATAAATTCCATGTGACTCTTTCTCCACCAATAAAATGTGGGAAAACTGAAAAGTTATTGTGAGGATTAAATGAGAGGCCATTTTAAATTAATTAATTAATTATTAATGTGAATTAAAATTAGCACCCAAAATATTTTGATTATGATTATTAAATTATGTCAGCTTTCTCAAAATTCTCTGGAAATTTAGAGGTTTTGTCCTCTCATCAATAACAAACAAACAAAGACAGCAAAAAATAAGGGGAAAAAACCCTCTACCCTATAACCAGCATGAATGGAACACAAAATTATTCCAAAATTGGCAAAAAATGTTAATATACTTTTTGGTAAATAGGTACTTCTTTAAATTATAGGAAGGGAGAAGTAAAGCCATCTGGGGAGGAAAAATATTGTGTCATCCTTCTGGAATCCCTCTGATGCATTTCGATCAGGTTCTGATTTCAAATCATCGATAAGAACCCCCAGCCTTGAGAAAAGAGCTCTACTTAGAACTCTATTTCTGTGCAGTGTGAGCCTTCATTTTTTTCCTTCCTCATGCTCTTTGCACAAAGACCCTGAAAGGGCTCCCACCTGTCGGTCTACTTAAATCGCTTCCCTTCAGCAGAATTGACAATTGCTGATTCCCTAATGCCCCCAATAAGTCATGATCAGGTAATTTTTCTTTTACATTTTCCAGAATAGCAAATAAAAGCCTCTCTCCTAGCTGCCTCTTATGATCTACTTACTGACCCCCCATAGATTACTCTGGCTTTCCTTACTGACCTGCTGCTGAGGCACAGCTGACTCCTCACGTGTGGTTTCTTCTGCCTGAGGAAGGTAAAATTCCCCCTTAATATGACTGGGTTCTTTACCCTGGTACTGAAGGAAAAAACGTCTGTAAGATAGGAAAGGAAGTTTTATGCCATAAAAAATTCAGAACTGATGGAATATTGTGCACCCTGCAGTTTTTTTTCTAGATTTGCCAGAGATTTCAGGACTTTCTAATTTTCTCAGACTAGTCCAGTTTCTTTTAGCAGCATCAAGAAGAAGGTGTTAAGAGCCCAGAAGATCATGAAAGCCGTAAACACCTCTTGCAATGTCATCATACCATGAAACTGTACAGGACCATCACCATGTCCTATACTCCGATCCTTCTAGCCCCAGGATCTTTATACAGGTAATTCTGGAGCAGTTCTCATGGAAAACAACAGGCAGTATTGTGGTTTCCCTGGATCCACCCCAATTTTAGTAAAGCCATCTGGGGTGGGAGATATGGGACTGAATGTCCCACATTCTAAGAAACCCTTCAGTCCTTGGCACATTAGGGCAGTTGGTCACCCCATACAGAGTCACTAGAAATATGTACCCTGGAGACAAGAAGACCAAGGAGCAATTCCTATCTCTACTTATTTCTAGTTGTATCACCCTGGACAAGTAATTCAACCCCAATCAGACCTTAATTCCCTCAACTGTACTTAAGAGCAGAAATACCTTTTTAAATAGATTTGTCCCAAAGAGAAAATGACATAATGTATTTAAATTATTTCACATAGCTTCAGGGACTTTATGAGTTATTAATATTAGCTATTGTGAGTGTTGGTGATGTTACTTGATATTGAGTACCTCTTAGGTTCGTTCCTATAGCTTTTGAAGATGTTGGTAGAATAGGAACATTGTAAGTTTACTCTTGAGAATAGTAGGTATGTGGTCCCAGAATCAAGAGCTTCTGGATTCCTAAGCAATTTCTCCACTGAGATATTAAAATCCTGCAACATTTTATGCAGGTGAATTCTGTAACATACTTCATGAGAAATGACACCCGAAATAGGAGCTAGCAAGACCATGGTTAGCGTGTGGCTCTGGAATTAAAAAGATCTGGCCTTAACTTCTGGCTTCACCTTACAGATTGTGCAGCCTAACCTCTTTAAGCCTGAGCTTCTTCATCAGCAAAGTGGAAATAATAATACTGCTCTCACAGGAATTGGGGGGGTTCTTAAGTGAGATAATGCTTGAAAATTGTTTAGCACACTACCTGGCCATTTGAATGTGCTCAATAAATATTATAAAATAATAGCTAACATTTAAGGCTAACTATGTGCCTTGCACAGTTCTAAGGTTTTTCATGAATTGACCAAATTAATATTCAAAATAACTGTGTGAGATACATATCATAACGTTTTTTCAAGTGATAGATGTGAAAACCAAGGCACAGAGAGATTAAGTAGCATGCCCAAGTTACACAACAGAGGATGTGTGATTAAGATTTAATCAAAGCCATCAGGCATCAGAGCCCAAACTTTTAACCACTAAACTATTATTACAGTGTCTCAACGGTAGAGCACAGAAATGTGAGAAAATTAGAGAGATACTCTTAAATATCGACCTTTGAGAAACAGGAGGTAGGGGAATGGATAGTGGAATTATCAGCAGATTGGATGTTTAGGGACCTTGAAGGGTGGAACTACACTCATTATCACACTAGACTTCCTAACCAAAGGACAAGTTTCTACTCACCCAAAAAAGTGCACTCGGGGAAATCACTTTTAAGTATGGACAGGGAGTGATAGCTTCATGTTCATCTCTGAAGGACACAGCTAAACTGGGCTACAGACACACAGCCAGATAAGAAAAAAGCATCTTAGCCTTTCTCTTATTCAGTCCTGGGACATATAAACCAAGGTTTCCCTGACTAAAATTGAAAGTTCATGTTAGGTTGCCAAAGAATTACTCTTTTCACATTTAGAATGATCTTAATATCACCATTAATCAGTGACAGATAAATCAAAAACAGGACAGCATAAGATCAAAGAAGTTGCTTTCAGCTGTAGGGACAACTTCATGTCACTAAAGAACTCAATGCTTTTCTGTATCTATTATTTGCAACACCAGTGAATTAAAAGCAACATGCATATTTTGGACTCTTGCTTCCAGTTAAAAAGACTTGCTCCCATACTAATAATGAGAACAAGTCAGATAAGCCTCACTATTATATTTTTATCTTTTTAAACCCACCAGAAAGCCAAGGTCACAAAGAACATGAATGAGTTAAATTCTAGAAACTCATGAACTCTTCTAAGAGAGAAGGCACCTGCCATTGCTTTCATCAAAACTACCTGAACAGCAGTAAGGAGAAGCCAGTTAAAATTTAATGAACTTTTAATGGCCACATGGAGGCTGTAGTGATGGACTGAAATCCTAAGGAGCCCAGCCACCTGGAATCTACACTCACTCATTAACCCTTCTTCATGAGTCTTCAGTGAGCATATGAGTAATGGTAATGCAAGAAAGTCTGGGAAAGCTGACAGAGTGCCCCATTCCCTAGAAATGGGCCTTTCCCACAAGTAAGACTAGGACTTGCTGGAGACTGGTGACAGGGCAGGATGTTGAGAGAAATTCATCTTATGCACTCCAGGCTGTTACAGAATGCACTATAGAGGCTCTCAGAAAGCTGTGGAAATGTCAATAGAATGGAAAAACATTTCATTGTTTAGAAAGCCAGAGATGGGATTAGAAAACAGGAACACCTCAGTGACTGAAATCTGACTGCCAGAATTTAAAGCAGAGAGAGAGAGAGAGAGAGAGAAAGAGAGAAGAAAGAGATCCTACCATTCAGAAAGTTGTCACCTAAGTTGTAAAGCATAAAGAGATTGCTAAAGACTTGGCATGCTGAGATCTCAATCCCTGATAAAGGAAAAGTCCTGACTCTAAAAATTTGAAACCAGTTGTAAACTAAAAATAGAGCTGCATCAAAGTCCAAACTCAAATCAAATTTCTATTAGATCAATTCAGCTCCCCACACTAACAGCCTGACCAAAGAAGGAACAAAGCTTTTACTAGCTGTAAATATTTATTTCAGTCTCTATTTTACACACAATGTCCAGCATATAATGAAAAAGTACACGACTCACAAATAAGTATAAAAATATGATTTACAGTAAAATAGAGGAAACACTCAACTGAAATAGACATTGAGATGGTCCCAGGTGCAAGTTATCAGATAGAGATTTTATTTGTTTTGTCGTTTATTTTTCTTTCTCCTCTGATATGAATTATTTGTGGATTATAATATACATTAAGTGAAAAGTAGAATAAAAATCAGAAAATATCAAATATCTAGAAGCAAATCTAACCAAAGATGTGTATTTAAAATTCTTAAATATTGAAAATAATAATTAATGAAAATATAAATATTACATGCTAATAGGTTGTAAGACTCAATAATGTTAACATGTACATTTTCCCAAAATTGATCTTCAGATTCAATGCAATACCAACAGAATTCTACAGACTTTTTGTTTGAAATGGACAAATTCACTCTAAAATTTGTATGGAAATTCAAAGTATCTAGAATTGTCAAAACAATTTTGAAAAAGATGAACAAATTTGGAGGACTTTCTATATGTGATTACAAGGCTTACTTTAAACCTATAGTTTTAAGACAATGTGGTAATAGCATAGGGAAAAATAAAGATCAGTGGAATACAACAGAGTTCATAATAGCTGCACATCTATACAGACAATTGATTTTTGACCAATTTACCAAATCATTTTAATGGGGAAAGAAAAGCTTTTTAAAGAAATGGTGCTGAAACAATTGAATGTACTCATGGAGGAAAACAAAAAATGAAGATCAACTTCCACTCTACTCCATACCTATGAATTCATCAGAAATAAATCATAGACTTAAATGTAAAAGCTAGATTCCTAAACTTCTACAAGAAACCATAAGAGAATGCCTTCATGACTTAGAATAGGTATAGTAGTCAGGGTTTTTCAGAAAAACAGAACAAATATGTATGTATGTATGTATGTATGTATGTGTGTATGTGTGTGTGTGTATCTGGTGTGTGTGAGCAAAAATATTTTTTATAAGGAATTGGCTCACACAACTAGGGAGGCTGGCAAATGCCAAGGTCTGCAGGGTGGGTTGGCAAGTTATAGATCTAGGAGAGTCAGTGGCTTAGTTCCAGTCCTAAGGCCAGCAGGCTCAAGATCCAGGAAAAGCCCATGATTCATTTTGAATCTAAAGCAGGAAGAAAGCCAGTGTCCCAGTTTGAAGGCAATCAGGCAAGAAGAATTCTCTTATTTAGGGGAAAGTCAGACTTTTGGTTCTATTCAGGTCTTCATCTGATTGAATGAGGCCCACCCACATTAGGGAGGGCAATCTTCAGTATTCAGTTTACTGATTTAAATGTTAATCTGATCCAGAAACACCCTCGCAGAAACCCTCAGAATAACGCCAGAAAAAAGACCATGTCTCACAACCTCTAAACGATTTTTATAAATCTATAAGGAAAAAATATCTTGCTCTCACTAGGTGTACTAGAGGTACTTAATAGCATCGCATTATACTTTTAATATCTCTTAGCACAGTCATTGACAATAAATGAGTATCTTCAGAAGAGCAACAGATAAATTCCTTCTCTTTGATCTGAATTAATTTAAAGTGTGTGCTGAAAATAATGGGTATCAAAGTAAGATATTTACTTTTAGTTATCCATTTGATTTTGGTAATAACTTGGGGTCTCTATGAGCCAAAAAGGAGTGCTTTTAACAGAAGTTCAGGTAACATGTGGCTAAGTGCCCATTAGGGTGGATATCATATAGTTTACGTAGGGATGAGGAAGCCATAGAGGTAAAGGCTAGGGGGGTACATTGTCTCTTGAACTGAAAATTCTGTAATGGTCTGTTGTAGAATGATCTGCTCCAATCCTGTAAGAGCTTATGAACTTTTAACATAATGTACAGTAATGTAGATTTCATCTTTGGAAAAAAGATTGATTAAAAGAACTTGGGTTACGAGGATTTTTAAAAGACCATATCTTTACATGAAAATCCTTGAGAATATATAACTTCATTTTTTTCTTATACTTGATTGGCCATATTCTTTTTTAAAAAAATTTTATTAGAGTATAGTTGATTTACTATGTTGTGTTAGTTTCTACTGTACAGCAAAGTGAATCAGTTATACATATACATACATCCACTCTTTTTTAGAGTCTTTTCCCATATAGGTCATTACAGAGTACTGAGTAGAGTTCTCTGTGCTATCCCATAGGTCCTTATTAGTTATCTATTTTATATATAGTAGTATGTATATGTCAATCCCAGTCTCCCAATTTATCCCTCACCCTCTCCCAGCTTCCCCTCCTGGTAACCACAAGTTTGTTTTCTATATCGGTGACTCTATTTGTTTTGTAAGTAAGTTCATTTGTACCATTTTTTAAGATTCCACATGTAAGTGATATCATATGATATTTGTCTTTCTTTGTCTGACTTACTTCACTCAGTATGACAATCTCTAGGTCCATCCATGTTGCTGCAAATGGCATTAATTTGCTCTTTTTTATGGCTGAGTAATATTCCATTCCTCTGTCAATGGACATTTAGGTTGCTTCCATGTCCTGGCTATTGTAAATAGTGCTGCAGTGAACATTGGAGTGTATGTATCTTTTTGAATTATGGTTTTCTTCGGGTATATGCCAAGGAGTGGGATTGCTGGGTCATATGGTAATTCTATTTTTAGTTTTTTAAGGAATCTCCAGAAAGCTCTTCATAAGTGGCTGTACCAATTTACATTCCCACCAAGAGTGTAGGAGGATTCCCTTTTCTCCACACCCTCTCCAGCATTTATTGTTTATAGATCTTTTTTTTTGCGGGGGGGGGGCGTTCACTGGCCTCTCACTGTTGTGGCCTCTCCCGTTGTGGAGCACAAGCTCCGGATGCACAGGCTCAGCGGCCATGGCTCACGGGCCCAGCCGCTCTGCGGCATGTGGATCTTCCCAGACCGGGGCGCGAACCCGTGTCCCCTGCATCGGCAGGCGGATTCTCAACCACTGCGCCACCAGGAAAGCCCTGTTTATAGATCTTTTGATGATGCCCATCCTGCCCGGTGTGAGATGATACCTTTAAATCTGCTTTGTTAACTGTTACAACACTTAGTTGGTAAAAAATAAATAGCAAAGTACATATTCCAATTTTATAAAACTATGATTTAAGATGTGCAAAATATTTTATAATAGTATTCTAAATGTGTAGTGCTTGGAAATTTTATTCCATTATCAGCGTACAAAAAATTTTGGAAGCTACTGTCGTTAAAGTAATGTGCACTAAAACTGAAGTTGCATGATCTTGTCCTGTTTGTAGCTTCATAGTTTATAAAATAATGTTAAAAGCCTAAAATCACAATTTCTACAACTACTAATTATGAACTCTATTGAGCATATATTGAATTTTTTAGCGTGTGTTATGAACTTTATAATTCTGACTATATTTAATGGATTCTCTGGTCCAGGAATGAAAAAAGTTCAAGGGCTGTGAGATGGCACATAACAAACAAAATTACTGTTACCTTTTAGTTTGATTATTTTTAAAATCTGAAATCATTATGGTTATTAGTTCAATTCTAAAAGATGGACCAGAAAGTTTTAAGAGGCTTTCTATCTCAAAAATGTAATTCAACAGTTCAATCATTTTAATTTTTTTTTTTTTTTTGCGGTACGCGGGTCTCTCACTATTGTGGCCTCTCCCGTTGTAGAGCACAGGCTCCGGACGCGCAGGCTCAGCGGCCATGGCTCACGGGCCCAGCTGCTCCGCGGCATGTGGGATCTTCCCGGACCGGGGCACGAACCCGCGTCCCCTGCATTGGCAGGCGGACTCTCAACCACTGCGCCACCAGGGAAGCCCCTAAATTATTTTATTTTATAGGAAAGCAGGAATAGAAGCCTCACAGTACAGCTCTTCATCTTACTGATCCTTTTTCTACACAGCAAAATAAGGGAAAGAGGCAATTATCTAGAGACAAGTAGTCCCCAACCTAGGAATTGGTTGTGTTCCAAAAGGTCCTTCAATGGTCAGTTGAATGTATTAGACTCAGGGAAGTTCAGCAGCAAAACATTAGGACCTAGCCAGTGACTCAATTAACCGGGGGAAACTTCAGTTCTGAGGAAGAAGTTCCCAAGAGAAAGTTGAATAATGTTAACAGGCAAAACACAGTTAAACAAACAAACATAAAACAGACAGTATTAAAAGAAGCATAAGGCCAATGTCAACCACTGCTGCTCCCCACATGTTTTTGCAGGAAACACAAAGGTCTGGCTCAGTCTCTTCCAGCAATGTGGCCATCTGTGAGCATGGCAAGAATGCAGGAGCAGCCCTTTCCTCAGTAACGGTGGTAGCTGGGACCTAACCAACCCTTGGAACATCCTGAAATAAACTATCCACCAACAGGATGTCACCACTTACTCCCTACTAACTAGCTCACTCAAATTTAGGGCTTCTGCCCTGAACTGTCTTCCGCACTCACTTTCCCAACCCAGATTATGCTTTTTGCTTTTACGTGTCCTATAAGGTCTTGCATTATGCTAGGCACATGGAAGCAACAATGCAAATACCTGTGGATCTATTTATTAACTAAACAATCTGGCTAATTACATGGATCAATGATGATGATGATTGATAATTCCAGATTAAATACACCATGTAGATCACCATCCGTGCATAGTGTTAGGACTTTGGAAGGATTAAAAAAAAATTCAAATATTTCATAACATTTTAGTTTCGGTAGAACTACATAGAAAAAAGATTATGGTACATCAAACACACTAGAAAAAGAGTATATTTCCCAAATTCAAAGTGATATTGCCACCAGCAAGGCCCATTATCAAGTCCCAGGAAATAAAAATAGAATCTGGGTAATAAAATAAGGTCTAACCTATTTTTCTTCTTTTACTTTGTGCTGTGTCTAGTTTCACTTCACTGGGTGCCCCGTGCAGAGGCTTCACACCTGGCACTTCAGACCCGAGTTCCTAGTGTGAAAGGGCTGTGCTGACACCTCAGCTGGCAGGCCATGTGTATAGAACCACTCTGCACAACACTACAATTCAAGATGGCAGCAGTGGGCCTTGTACAGAGACGCTGCGCTGGGAGCTGCGGATCTGGAGCTGTGAGCAGCACAGCTGCACCTGCCCGGCAAGAGCTCACCGCCTCCAGCTGCTGACAAGACCCCTATAAAGCAGCCCTGCCCATGATGTGTCAAGGAGAGTACATGCTCTAGACCACGAGCTCACACCTCTCCGTTCTCCGATCAAATCATAAGGCTTTCCTTTGCTTCTGTACCGAACTGAACTTAGTCTTGTTCTATTGGCTCAAACACTAAGCAGGAGAACCCTTGTTGACACCCGCCTAAAACTAGAAGACAGCTTAGGGGGTTCCTGGGGATGGCTGGGTTTTGCTGCATCTGTATCCTTAACTATGGTCTAGTAGCTAGGCCTCTATATAAAAAGTTGAAAGACTGATGATCCTTTTGAATGGAATTCAGAATGTAAAAGGGCATTTCAAGAATTGGAAAAGCAATTACTTCAGGCCCCTGACCTGGCCCTCCCAGATTTAGCTAAACCCTTTGACCTTTACACTCAAGAGAGAAGGGGAATCACCCTTGGGGTATTAGCTCCAAAACTGGAACCCCTTATTTGGGTGGTTGCTTATTTCTTTAAACAATTAGCTCAAACCACTAAGGGTGGCCTCTTTGCCTACAGGCAGTAGCAGCTACTACAACCCTGCTGAAGAAGGCTGAAACGTTAACATTTGGTCAGCCAATCACTATAAGGACTTCACACCAGGTTCAAGCTTTAGTAAGTTCTAAGGGAACAGAATGGCTATCCCCTAAAGGTTGATTCAAGTTCATGCTATGCTCTTAAGACACCCCAGCGGTTACCATAAAATCCTATCACACGCTAGATCCTGCCACCCTGTTACCCACAGAAATGGGGCCCCTGGAGCATGATTGTATAGCAACCATAGACACGATCTAGGAAGTGATCAGTTGCCCTGACCTAGGAAGTGAGCCTCTTCCTGAAGAAGAAGAAAGGTCCACAGTAGTTTTATGAGAGAGGGGGAAAGGCTGGCAGGATACACAGTAACCTCCCTGACCCAAGTCATAGAAGCACGAAGCTTACCCCCAAGGACTTCATCCCAAAAGTCCAAGCTGACAGCCCTCACCTGAGCCTTAGAGCCCAGGACAGGGAAGATATTAACTGTTTACATGGATTCCCAGTGTGCATATGCCATCCTACACACATGGGGCTATTTGGAAGGAAATGATAGGGACAGAATAAAAAGTAGGTAATTAAATAGTTAATCCCACAAGGGGATTGTAAGTAAAGAAAAAAGTATGGGAGATCTCTTTCAGTTAATGATCACTCAAGAAAGCAGGTTTGCTTAACCACAAAGCCAAGCAGGTCTGCTTAGCAACAAAACCATGCAACAGAAGCATGAGACATGCCCCAAAACAATAAAACAATGGTGGCATGAGACCCACATCCTGCCCAGTGAGTCAGTAAGTTAATGACCCCTAGGACATGCTCTCTGCACATAAAAAAAAGATGATTTATGGAAAGGTGACATGTCAAAGTGAAAGACCCTCACTGTACTGAGACCTGAAATAATTTTTCCATAGTACTGTGACAGTCCTAGTTTGACCACGAAGGGACAAGAAAACTCCCCTGCCCAACCTGGAGGAGGAGCTGATGATGGAAGCTTGAGGTCTACTCAAAAATGAGGAAGAAGGGGTCCTTTCCCCCTCCCCACATTTCCTTTGATTATAAAATTGTTGCCTACTAACTTCTCGGGTCACAGCACTCTCTCGTCCACCCACTTGTAAGTCTCACAAGCGCCCTATTCTAATAAATCACTTCTGATCTATCACTTTGTCTCTCGCTGAATTCTTTCTGTGCTGAGACATAAAGAACTGGAGCTCCTCGGAGCCCACCGAGATGCCACTTAGCGGTTTCAGAAAGAGGTATGCTTATTGCAGAGAATGAACAGGTGAAACATGGCATAAAGCATGTTGAAGCTTTAAAAACAATACAGCTACCAAAAAGGTGTCAGGGACTCATTGCAGGGGTCACCAAAAGGGGGATGCAGAGGTAATAAAGGGAAACAACAGGCAGACACAACTGCCCAAAGGGTGGCCCTAGAACCAGTAACTTGGCAACTATCCCTCATGCCTCTAAGGCCAGATCCATCCAATTATTCCCCAATCTACACAAAGGAAGAATTAGATAAAGCCCTAAAACGGGACTTCAGCAGAGATCTAGGAGGCCATGGGTAGTTAGTTAACGAACATGGGCAATATTTCTTTCCGCAAACTGCATCTTGTCAAGCCATCAGGGAGACTCATCAAGGAACTAACTCACTACGGGAGGGAAGTCCTATATAATAGGTTAGTTGAGGTCATGGTAACTTCTGGCATGAGAAGTATAATCAGTCAGATAGTTGAGACATGTCCCATCTGTACAATGAACAACTCCAACACCAGACCCCCAAAAGGCCCCAGATAAGGCCCATTCAGACCACAGGGACATAACCTGGGGAAGATTGGCAGATTGATTTCACTGTCATGCCGAGAGTACCAGGCAATTTCAGGTATCTCAGTGCTAGTAAACGCATTTTCTAGGTGGATAGAAGCATTCCCTGCTAGAACTGAAACAGCAACTGAAGTGGTTAGAGCATTACTGGAAAAAATAATCCCCAGATTTGGGCTCCCAGGATCTCTACAAATTGATAATGGTCCAGGATTTGTGTCTCACGTGACGAAGGGGATAACGAGGGCCCTGGGCATAAAATGGACCTTGCACTCAACCTGGAGACCCCAGTTGTCAGGGAAAGTAGAGAGATTCAATCAGACCTTGAAAGGGGCCTTAGCCAACCTATGTCAGGAAACTCGAGAAAATTGGATTAAGTTGCTTCTGACTGCTCTGCTCTGCCTGATGTTTGTCCCAAGGGATACGTTAAAGTTAAGGGAATTTGAACTCATGTATGGTAGACCCATTCCCCAAACCAGAGAGAAGGGATACCTTAATACCCTTGAGATAGAACAACTCACGTGTGCCCTCCAGGTAGGAGAAATTATGAAAGCTCTCATGGCATGTGGGAACCAGGTGCTGCCCACACCCACTGACCTGGCCCCCCACCCCTTCTGGCCAGGAGACCTGGTGAACCTAAAACCCTGGAAAACCGGCAGCCCACAAAATTAGATCACTCCTAAGGGGAACAGACTCCACTTGGTGATCGTAACCACTCATTCTTCCCAAACCTTCAGGGGATCACTCTGTGGGTACATCAGACTCAAGTGAAGAGGGCCCCAAGCCCCCAACTCCAGAGAGACAACCTGGGGCAAGAAACCCCCTTGACTACTCATGTGAACCTCTCTCTGACCTGAAGCTTCTCTTCCAAAAAACAACAGAAGTGCAAACAGAAATATTCAGGCCAGCACAGTGAGCCTCAACATCACAGCACACTTCTGCCTGCAGGCAAAAGACCTAGATACCTTCATTTCTAGGAAAAATTGACATGTGACCATTATTCTCTTGCTAATATTTGGGCCATGTATCTTAAATTGTCTGGTGTTCTTTTTCTCCAAAAGGTTAGACAACTGGTGATCACTCAGGGATACGAACAGTTAGGGCCAAGGCCAGGCGACAACCAAACGTATCTAAAAGCAGCTGGGGAGAAGTTCCACTCCTCTCCCTGGGGTTGTGACAACGCCCCATGTCAACAGAAAGAAGTTACGGAAGCTGGACCATCGCCCCTCGGCGCCACTCAAGAACGCGGAGCAGAACAAAAGACCGAGGAGGGATTTGCCACCAGCAAAGCCCATTAAAAATTCCCAGGAGGGCTTCTCTGGTGGCACAGTGGTTGAGAGTCCACCTGCCGATGCAGGGGACACGGGTTCGTGCCCTGGTCTGGGAAGATCCCACATGCCGTGGAGCGGCTGGGCCCGTGAGCCATGTCTGCTGAGCCTGCGAGTCCAGAGCCTGTGCTCTGCAACGGGAGAGGGCACAACAGTGAGAGGCCCGCGTACCGCCAAAAAAAAAAAAAAAAAAAAAAAAAAAAAATCCCAGGAAATAAAAACAGAATCTGGGCATCAAAATTAAGTCTAACCTGTTTTTTTCTTTTCCTTTGCACTTTGTCTAGTTTCACTTGCTCATAGGGTGCCGCATGTAGAGGCCTCACACCGGGTACTTCAGACCAGGGTTCCCAGTGCGAAACAGCTGCGCTGATGCCTCAGCTCGGCGGGCGGCCAGGTGCAGAGACACTGCGCCTGGCACTGTGATCTGGAGTGTGAGCAACGCCCCTTCGAGAACTCCGCCCCTCCCCGCTGACGCCCAGGATATCCCTATAAAGCAGCCCCACCCGCGGCCTGTAGGGGAGTGTGTGCTCTAGAGCAAGAGCTTGCACCTCTCCATTCTCTGATCAAAGAATAAAACTTTCAGGGATCGAGCCCAGGCTTCCTGCCTTGGGAGCGTGGAGTCTTAAAAAAAAAAGAATAAAACTTTCCTTTGCTTTTGAACCAAACTCGATCTCATTCTATTGACTCAAAACGAAACTAGGCAGGAGGATCCTTGTTGGAGGCCCACTCAGGAGGGTTAGTAACAATATCACCGTGTCAGGGTCTGTTTTCCACACTCTCCGGTACCTCTACGGCCGGGGGTGGGGGTGGGGTGGTCCTTGGACGTTTGGTGCTTCATTTGCCCTCCTGTGGCCTCCCTATATGAGCAGCGCAGTGCCTCTCCTCTGATCACCTCCTACAGTTCTTCTGGCTTTGGAGAAGAGATTATACTGTAGGGTGGGTGTCAAGTGTCCATTTATCACATTATCTTAAGCACAAAACAATCTTTTCCTCTAAATTAGGAAATGGCAAAATAGAGTCCTCCAGCCCTGATACCTGTTTTTATAAATAAAGTTTTATTGGAACACAGACGCACACGTTTGTTTTAGTGTCACCTATGGCTGCTTTCATGCTACAGTAGCAGAGTTGAACAGTTGAATCAGAGACTTTATGGCCCACCAACATTAAAAAACTTACCATCTTGCCTTTTATAGAGTTTGTCCACACTTGCCCTAAAGCAGCACAGCCACAGCACATCCTGTAACATTTTAGAGTGCTACTTGAAGGTGTAGGGAATACAGCATGATATAGAAAGCTACTTACAGCTGCTATTTGATGAGATCATTCTCATGGTACCCAGGTCAGATTTGCTCACAGTTTCCTTCTGAGAAGCTCTGCTGAGTTCCTGTCAATCCCTTTGGAGCTACTTACTCACATTAAAGTAGTATGCCTTGGGGTTCAGAACCAAACGCTGTGATGCCTGTGTGAAAGAAGTGTTTTCTCCTGCCCTCCAGCGTAAGTCCTGCGTCCCCAGTCTCACATTTTCTTCTCAAGAGCGACCCCTTTACAGAATGATAAATTGGTAGTGGAAAAGTCCACATCCTGGAGGGGAAATTGTACCTCCTGCCCAGAGGATGAAGTGTTACCCTAGAACCTCCCAAAATGATGCCATTCATTTTACATTGTATCACTGTTCTCAATTATTTACTGTCTTAACTTGCAGAGTCCTCCTATGCAGGTAAATTTTCCCACATGACTGACTTCAGGCTTGACCATACGACTTGCCTTGCCATAGCAGATCTCAAGTATTTGATATCCTAGCAGAAATTTGAGCCATCACATAGTTCAGCATTCACACTTTTCCTTCTGCTTTGAGATCATGTTCCAAATCATGACTGGCAATACGGTCTGCATCTTGGCATGAAAAAGACACATGACACACAAATAACACAGCTGCCTCGGCTAACACATAACATGAGTGAGAAATAAACCTTCGTTGTTATAAGCAACATGACTTTAAAAATTTTTGTGCTGTTACTTAGGATAATGGTGAAAGACAGCCATCCTAGGTAGCTCAGGCTGACATCATGAAATATCATAGACTGGATGGTTTAACAACAGAGATTTACTTGTTATAGTTCTGGAGGCTGGGAAGTCCACAATCAAGGTGCCAGCTGATTCAGTTCCTAATGAGAGCTCCCTTCTTGGCTTGCAGATGCCTACTTCTTTGCTATGTCCTCAAATTGCCTTTCCTCTATATTCTTCTTATAAGGGCCACTAATTTCATTCTGAGGTCCCCACCCCCATGACCTAATCTAAATCTAATTACTTCGCAAAGGCCCCATCTCCAAATACCATCATATTGGGGATTAGGGATTCAATGTATGAATTTTGGAGGGACATAAACATTCAATTCATAATAATAACGAATGTAGAAATTGGTAACAGAAATGAAGTACTGACGTAATTAAAACTCTAAAACATGTAGCATTAGATTAAATGTCAGAGATGGTAAGACTGCCATCACCTGGGACAATTTAGAAGGCTTTGAAGGAATGGAATGGTGGCTTTAGACCAGCGGTTCTATGCCAGGGACAATTTTGCTCTCTAGGCAACATTTTGCAACGTCTGGGGACATATTCAGCTGTCACAACTGAGTGAGGGGGTGCTACTGGCATCTGGTCGATAGAGACCATAAATACTGCTTAACATCCTACAGTGTGTGGGATAGCCTCCCACAACAAAGAAATACTGATCCTAAAAATGTAAATATTGTCAAGGTTGAAAAGTCCTGCTTTAGAAACAGAGATTACTAATAAAAACATTAGTGTATTTGGTCACCTTTGACAAGTTATTTCAAAAAAAGAGATAAACTCAAAAGAGTTGAGCAATTTGCAAGCAGGTATGATGCTGAGTATGACTAATCCAAAATCAAAACTTTCTGAGTTTTTTGTTATTAACATCACAACTATGGCATCTACAAAAATATCTCAGCTCAGTTTCACAAAGAACAGTTCATTTCCTTTTTTTAAAGCCTCTCTTAATGACCAAGTCAAAAGCCTTCTGCAGTTCCTTCACCTTAGCTCACCATCTCCTGTAATCTACTGCTCAACTAGGTCACAACTCCACAAACTGTGTTCTATTTTATAGGCCAAGAACAATTCAAATCCATCGACAGGGGAAAACAATCCCCCTCACGTAAGAAGCAACATACTAGTTTTCAATGTACACACACAGCTTAAATTATTAATCAGAATTCTTAGCTGCTCTATCTAAAAACAACCATTCAGATTTCTACAGTTTTCCTCAGGACCAGTGAATGGGTGCTTTTTATATCTGTGAAACAAAAGGGACAATCTAGATGGTTTTTCCAAAACAGGCAAACAAAAAGTCTGCTTCAAAGATGAATTCAAATATCTATCTTTTTATAAGAACATAGATGGAGAAAGAATTGGTTTTATTTTTTCCATTTTCTATCAAGATATCAAAAATCAATGGGCTGATGTTTGAAGTCTTATTCCCTAACTCCAGTCAAAATAGCAGGGCTGTGATATGAGTACAAAAGATGGGAACGGGGAGGCTCAAGCAATTTTCTATACCACGACTGATACTAAACAATTATATGCACATCCACTGTTACAGAAGCTACTCCCAAGACTGTGCTCTCTTTGGGGGACTCTCATTGTTATAGTTTCCATACTGAGACACTCAATTAAGTAAGACTTTACTAATGATCCTCTGAACTTCTCATGCATAAACTTCCTTTCCAATGAATTAGTTCAAAAATACAGCCACATTTCAGTGTGAGAAGTTGTTCAGAACTTCAAAACAGGGAAATGCTTCCAGAATGTTCTGCCAGTTTGAAAACTCCAGCCTTGCCAAACTTATAAAAGCAATGCCAGTGAGCCTGAGGCACACGAAGCCAATGTGCTTAAGCTCTACCGGGATGGGAAATAGTCCATTCCCAGATAGCATCCCAAAATGAATAAAATGAAACATAACAAAACTTTTCTTCCTGTTACTGCTACCTCTGAATATTAAAACTCTCCATTGAAGACAAATAACCCCAAGGAAGTCAGAGGATCACAACCGTATGAATGTAAAAGAAAAAACAAAGGACAGACTTAAATATCACTAAGTTCTACCAACTTCATATTTGTGTGAACATTAAAAATAAACAAGAACATAAAGTATTAAGTCCAGTCAAAATGTTTCAGCTGAGTTTTAGCTATTCAATTCTACAAATACAAGTAACTCATCACATTTTTCTCTACAATGACAGCAATTAAAATTTTTTAATACGGTACAAGTAAATTTTTCAAAAGGATTGACACAGGTAGGGGCCAACTAGCCGAGAACACTCATGCTTACAAAAACTCAAGTTTTCCCTCTTAATCCTTGATCCCTGCTAGATCACATTTCTCAGCCCCCTTCCAGTTTAAGTGGATAGAAGTGATGTACACCACTTCTACGATTAGATTCTACAAGCTCTCTGCTGGCCTCCATGTTCTGTCTCTTTTCTGGAAAAGAGCCTAGAAGATGAGAGAGCCACAAGATGGAAAGAGCCTGAAACCTGAATCTCAGTGTGAGTGAATAGATGCCCACCAAACACTCAATTAAAGCTGGAGGTAACCAAGATCAAAGCCAGTGGGGTTTGAGGTCTTCTGCTGCAGCTGTTCACCTCCCTTTACTACTGATTTGATGAACCCAGGGCATGTTTGTGCACCCTGAGAATAGAGGAGACCTGCACTGTCCTTCCCACATATAGCTTAGGAAGATAGCAAGAGCCTGGAGAAGGAAGGGATGCCTGTGGGTCTAAGCAGACAGAGACAGGGACAGCTTCACAGAGATTCCCAGTGCCCGGTGTGGTCTCAGAGCAGACAATTTCAGGGCACAGTGGCAGAGCAAGGACAAATGGCACACACAGTTGACTAATGCAATGTGTTTTTGCCCTCACTCCACACTGCTGCCGCCACATTCCCCTTTGCAGTGCCTCCAGAAACTGACCTATGCTCCCTCTACACAGCCTTCGCTGTGGCCCAGTCCCAGCACAAAAGTATTGGAGTTTCCAGACCAGAAGAGACCCAGAAGGAATCAAAATGTATAGTGACCATAATCTGGTTTGCCTTATATTTGTTCTCTTGGTGTAGTTATTTCCAGCACCCCCTTTTATTCTGGAAAGTATCTGATGTAGATGATAAATAACATGGTTTCTATAGGAATAGGGATGTCTATATAAAGGTCTGTTCATGAATATACAATATTAAGGATGACATGTCCCTCCCTGGCCATATTCCAAGACAAACCCCCTAAAACAGATTCAGCCTGAAGAAAAAGGTACAAAGTTGACTAAGATTATATTTCTGCCACTGGGTAAAATGGAGGCTCAAAAGAGAAATTGAATTTAATTATAAAAAGTAAGTTCTATTTCTTACATTACTGAGTTGTAGTGAAATTTTTATCTCTACCCATACATGTCACACACTCACACACACATACACACACACATGCATACACACACATATACACACTATAGTATAGGATATATCAGGCTTCAAATCCAAGTTCTTTTACTCACTATTAGGATTTGGGTTTGTTTCTCAGCCTCCCTGAGCCTGAGTTTCCCCAACCTCATCTATAAAATTAGGATCATAATTCTTGATTTTTATTGTGAGAATTAACATGTTTAATATGTTTGCTTGAAAATATCATTCTTTAATGAAATTTATACTTAACCTGCATGTACTTACATATAGCAAAAAAAATTCAGTGGAAGGAAGAGTTTACCCAGGTCTATCCATGTGACTATGCCGGAAATAATTAGGATGAAGAGTCGTATGACATTTGGTCCTTCGTTCCCTGCCTGCCCACATTTCCCTGCTCACACTGTCACACGTGTTCAATTTTGATGATGTATCTAAAACAGAGCCAACAGCCATGGCCCTGCCAGAGCAGATTTCCAAACATTCTCAGAGAAACAAAAGGCAAAGTGACCTGGAGATCATTGGTGTTGGCCAGGTCGGCCGCATGATCACCCTACACTGATGCTGCTTGCACCAGGCTCTGGGCTTTCAAACACACCTGTTCATTCCACCCAGCACGTGTGCTCTTGTGGCAGCACCACAAGCATCATTCATAGACCTGCTCCTGAAAGTGGGGCTTTTCATCGTGGCGGCAGCCCTTCCCTGCCCAACTGGCCTAACCTAGCCCTCCCCATCTCGCTGCATCCCATCCTTAAAAAAGTAGCACAATCACATAGCAACAGCCTCACTGGTAGGTTACACCAGGGTAACCACGTCCAGGAGGGCAAAGTAGAAAACCAAGAGGATGACAACTGATAATGATAACACAGTCACTAAGCACTGGATTTATGCCAGCCATTGTATGAAGCACTTTCCGTTAATTGTCTCCTATAAGCCTCACAACAACTCTGTGAGGCAGGGGCTATTTTATCATCATGTCATAGGTGAGGAAGCTGACACTTAAAAGGGTAAGCACTAGAAGAGATATTTATTGAGGGCTTACCAAAAGCCAGACACTATTTGAAATTTTCTGCATGTACTTCATTTAGTTGCTGTAGCAAGTCTATGAAGTAGTACTAATATTTTACCTGTTTTACAGATGAGGAAAATGAGTATACAAAGTGAACTGAATTTTCCCAAGGTCATCAGTAGCTAGTGGTGGGGATGGAGTCTGAACCCAAGTAATTTAGCTCCAAAGTGTACATTCTTAACCACTTTAATATAACTAAGAACCGGTTGGTTAAGTCTTCTGGATTCCAAGGCCCAAACCCTTAACCTCTCAATCACATCAGATGTCAAAGTGTTATTAACTGTCATGATCCCAAATGGATTCCTTTTATTTTGCATATGGGGAACCTGCGATCAGAAGGGCTCATCAGTCTGCGAATCTTCAGCAAGTTCTTGGCAGGACTTCCTGTAGTGCTGTGCATTGTAAGGGAAGCTTCCAGTGAAGTGACAGCCCCTTACACAGCTCTGGGGCTTATGTGAGCCCTCTGAGGCAACCTGACACTTTGGGCAGAGCTGTGACTCCCAGTACAGAATGTGCTAGATTTCTCTCAGTGTGGATACATAAGAATGTATTCTTATGTATAAGAATGCATCCACATTCAGTATGTACATAAGAATGTACATAAGAATGTATCCACATTCAGCCTGTTACTCTCCAAGTCCTTCTGCTTAGACACAAAGTAAGAAGAAAATTAAATAGTTGAAGCAAATTCTCCAATTGTCCAGGCTCACAGGCATATATTATTGGGAAAAAAATTATATAGAAAGGCGGTATGGCAAGTAATTCATATGGAAGACCACAGACCCTGGAACCACACTTCCTAGGTTTAAAGCTCAGCTCTGCCATTTACTAGCTGGATGGTTTGGGGCAAGTAACTTAACATCTATTTTGCCTTTCTGCATCTGAAAAAGGGGTGGTAATAAAACCTTCCTCATATATATATAATATATATATCACATAGTAAGTTCTATTTAATTTTTTTTGCCATTATAATTACTAGGTCCTTTATCTGTTAATGAGCTGAAAATTCTGATAGAATATACCTTCAAAACATTTTCTCCTGTCTCTTCTAGTCAATGTGCACTATCAACCTTCTCCAGTCTTTCATTTTTCTCTATCCTCCTACTCTCCCAAACTGTACTTTTGAAGTCAATAAAGGGGCAAGCTCTGAATACAGTGGTATATCAGGCTCATTAAAACATTAACAGCTATCTTCTCACATCCAGGTCACTTAATTTTGATAAATTAAGAAACTAAGTACAGGAGGTTTTAGAGTGAAAAATTTGAGAATTAGGGAGTAATTTGTAGTTTCTTTCAGACTAGCAAATTGCATAGACTGGAAAGTTATAAAATTTGGAAATTAAACTTAACGTTGTCCATGTATGACATTTTAGAAACTTCTTTGATTAGTCATCAGTTTGTTTAAATTTTCATGCTAGAAAATGCTCATATTTTACAGTTTTCTAAATTTCAATTCCTAGGTTCTTGTACTATTAACATAGTTAATACAGTATAATTTTGTTAGTATAGTATAATTAGTATAATATAATGCTTGACCAATAGCATTATAATGGTGGAATCCGAAAATTTAGACCAAAATCTTTTACATTTCTTGCTTTTTACTTAACAGTATAGCCTTGTGTTGTTAATTAACTTGATTTTGGGAATCCTTTCACAATGTATACATTTATCAGATCATTGCATTGTACACTTTAAATATATTATAATTTTGTCAATTATATGTCAATAAAGCTGGAAAAAATATCCAAACTTTTATAAAGAAAATTTACTTCATTTTTGATTCAAATATTTACCATGTATTTCATTAAAATATTATTTGCATATGTAAAGCACATTGGAAGAACAATATACAATATCTATTTTTTAAAAATTAAGTTTCAAGTTATTCTATACTATTCTTTACTCACAATAGGTAATTTTTTTCAGATGACCAAGATAACTGTTTCCAACAAAAGTCTATGCTAGAACAAATACTGTCTATATAAAACTCTTTATTAAAACAAATTATTACCAATAATTGTATAATAATTGTATAATAGAGCACAAGCTGCAAGTTACTTTATAATTAACAATGTTATTTTGAATTTAACTTTTCTACTGGAAAGCACCCTACAAATTCAGGATTTCATTTATCTGTTAATATGCCAACTGTTATGAAATTTTCCACGATTCAAAAATCCAGTGATTAAATAGCTCTTTGATAACAGTCTTGCAAAACAAGCCAGTGGAATTATGCTTATTATAGAAATACTAGAGTTGTATCTAAAACCTTTCCATATTACTTCAGCTTTTCAACTCTTAAGGGAATTAGAAATTAGACTCTATTTCTAGCAAAATTCCAATTGGGAATAAGGGATGACCTAAAAGAAGGGAATAAACCTGGTTATTACAAAAGAGACTCAAATAGATTTTGAATACTAAGCTCTCATGTCCTTTTCCAAGTGTAGGGAAATTTTATCATAAAATGTATGACCCACTAGTCACTCAGAAATCCAGTAAAAATATAAACATAAAATATAAGTGTGCTTCAGGTAAATTCAACATAGCAGAAATCCAGGGAGAATAAAATCAAACTTGAATCAAATCCAGAAGGTATAGTCATTTTTTTAAAGATCAGAATATAACCGTATTCCTATGGCTTGATTTTTTTTTTTCTTTCAGGTTGTTGGATTACTATCCTTTCTGCATCAGCCTTTGAGTAAAAAAAGAAGTTCAAACCTACCTAAAAATTCATGAAGATTTGATTCTGGTGTTTTCCCAATTCCTGTTCCACCTGCAGCCAAAAGAACAGACAGCAAATTAGATAATCATTATCTGAAAACCTTGTCTCTGTTGTGCTGTTCCAGGCAGTAGACTAAGAAAAGCATCTCCTGGGCACATAAGTGTTCAGAGAAGGCAAAATGAAGATATCAATGGGAGTAGGCTCTGATTTTGACCACCCACCCGAAGCCAGCTACCACAAAGTGGAGCACTGGGCCGACTATCCATGGCTAGCTAGCCACTGGCCACCATTTTAGAATTACGTAGGAACCACAGAATAAGTCACAAGCAACAGAGCAAATCAATGGTTCTCCAAATTACAGAAATTACAGAGTTCTGCCCAATCCCATGTTCACCCACACCCCCATTTAAAACTCAGTACCTCAGAATTTGCTCAGATATGCATGAAATATGAGCAGTATTTTTACGTATGATATGAAAATGAATGGAAACATATTGATATTCTCAAAGTATCAGGTTTAATTCTGATTTCTAGGGTCTATAATAAATTAATATTACAATCAGTTAAAAGTATTTGCATAATGAAGTGGAGAAAAAAATGAAAGTGGGACAGAAAGTGAGGGAAGGAAAGACAGAAGGAAGAAAGAAAATTATAAATTCAAATTTTATTTTATTGGATTACTTGTCTCGCTATATTTTATCTTTTAAAATGCATCTAAATGGCACCAAGGCAACTAATTAATTCAGCTAATCAATATGTGGAATTCAGAGAACAATTCTATCTATACTAAGAAATAGGATATTGTTGGAATTTTGTATTTTTCAATGTCTATCGGTATCAGGCGTACAGGACCAAGATGTCTTTGTATGTCTCTCAAGCTCCTTTAGTTGCAGCTTCTTTAGTCAGACTTTCACACTTGTTTATCTCCTCTATTTAAGGTTTTAAGGCTATATGTCCTTAGTGCAAGAACAAACTCTCCAAAAATATAGTATCTCAAATTTAAACAAAAAATGCTAGCCTGTTATCTATTATTTGTATAAATCTACTTTATAATTTAATTCTAATACAAATGTGTGCTAATACTTAGATGCAGCTTGAATCCATTAATTAATTTGTATTTTATGGATGTTGATGGAATCTTAGCAATATTATTATACCTCTTAGTATAAACATTACAGCCAAGGAAGTACATCTTCCAATTATCTTATTACCTGGCATATGCTTAATTATTGTTGCTGTTACTATGAAGACTTTGCTAAGGTAAGGCTCATAAAATTACATTTCAATTTTCAATTATTCCTAAAAAAATTCTCGTGGCAAAATATTGCCATCTCTACTGCAGATGAAGAAAGTGATCAGCAAATTGTTTTTGTGTGATTTAATCATTTATTGTGACCAGTGACTTATCCAAGGGGACTGACCGTAAATTATAAATTGTGTGGTCTTACGAATGCTATTTCTATCCATACAATTCTTACCATCATCCTAAAAAATAACATTCCTCAAAAAGAATTTTATCAAACGAATAATGGAGCCCTATGGACACATATAGGAAAACGTAAGCAGTTTTCATAATAGATGTCTGAAAACATGATATGTTCTCACTGATGTTTGGCATTGTTTTAGAAAAATGCTTTGCATCTTTCTGCTAATGCTTTTTGTCTTAAAGCATCTTGCAGTATCCCCATTAATCTGAACAAACTCAACAAACATAGAGCAAGGCTGCTTTGGCAGAAGGACAAAGGACACTTTCCCCTCAGCTCATAACAAATTGCTTTCATTAAGAACAAATGGTCTTGGAGCATTATTCTACTTGAATCGCCGCCTGGTGACAAGCCCAAAGGGTAGCCCCAATGTTCACTGTAAACAATAAGAATGGGTCTCAGCTAGTGGAATGTCCTTCTGGAGTTTAAAAACTCCATATTCTGGAAGCATGAGACGGGCCACTTCCAATAATAAAACACCAATTTGTGATAACTTTCAACAGTTGTTATAGCTTCAGACTTTGTCCGTGATTAAGACAATTCCAAATAAAATGGAAATCACAAAGTGGCAGAAAGTTTTCGGATACTTTTATGTTTATTATTGGAGATAATACTTTTCTGAAGTTGCATTAAGAAATGAATAGTTTATAGATATCTTAAAAGAAACACCTATTTCAAGGTTTTTCTACACTATCAGGAACTTGATCTTTACTGAAATATTCATTGCAAATGTCTTTTAAAAAATTCTTGCAGGGCTTCCCTGGTGGCACAGTGGTTGAGAGTCTGCCTGCCGATGCAGGGGCCACGGGTTCGTGCCCTGGTCCGGGAAGATCCCACATGCCGCGGAGCGGCTGGGCCCGTGAGCCATGGCCGCTGAGCCTGCGCGTCCGGAGCCTGTGCTCCGCAACGGAAGAGGCCACAACAGTGAGAGGCCTACGTATCACAAAAAAAAAAAAAAAAAAAAAAACTTCTTGCAAAACTTAAAATACATGACACTAAAAACAAATTTCAGCTTAAGTGCAAAATAATAGAAAAGGGAATTGTAACACAATATAAAAATATTCTGTGTTCATAGTTTTAGCTGATTTTTTTTGTTTGTTTGTTTTTGTTTTGCGGTACGCGGGCCTCTCACTGTTGTGGCCTCTCCCGTTGCGGAGCATAGGCTCTGGACGCGCAGGCCCAGCGGCCACGGCCCACGGGCCCAGCCGCTCCGCGGCATGCGGGATCCTCCCGGACCGGGGCACGAGCCCGTGTCCTCTGCATCGGCAGGCGGACTCTCAACCACTGCGCCACCAGGGAAGCCCTTAGCTGATTTTTTTTGAATCACTGGGCATTTTTCTTATAAACTTCCAATCAGTGAAGCTTACAAAAAGACAACAATTTATAGATATTTCATAATGTGACCTTTAACTCTTTTCTATTTTTAAGCATGTTTGATTTTGAAATAACTTACAGTCAGTATTTAATACATGAAAAATAGGTTTCATGTATGCACATCAACTAACTCTCTTCATAATGCTATTTTATTATTTCACTCACCACACTACAGCTTTACTACGCATTTATAAATTTTAGGTTGCAGCATACTATAACTCAGCTGTTTAAACTGAATCAGATTTCCAGACACAGAAGATGTTTTAAAAAGCAAGATTAAAAGCCAGCTAAGCCAGA